>NW_027361692.1:23732500-23940000 GCF_039654945.1 Dendrobates tinctorius
TGGGGCTTTAGTCAAGGTGGAGTGAAATATAAGCAGTACCAAATATTGGTTAACCTTGCATCAAAACCTTCTTGTTAAAAACCTGAAGATGAAGAGGAATTTCATCTTTCAGCATGACAAAGACCCTAATCATACCTCCACATCAACAAAAAAATAGCTCTGTCAGAAGAAGATCAACATTTTGGAATTACCCAGTCAGAGCCCAGAACTAATCAAATTGAAAATCTTTGGGTTGACCTGAACAAGGTTTTACAAAGAAAATGAATTCACAATCTGACAGATTTGGAGCATCACTGCAAAGCAGAGTGGGCAAAGGTTGTCAATTCTTTATGTGCCATAAAGGTGGGAAAGGTTCTGAAACGATTCTTCTTAGTATGATTTTTTTACATGACAAAAACCTGGCATTTTAAGAGGTTTGTGTAAAATTTTTACATCCACTGTATGTATGTGTTCTTCAGATTTTACATAGTATTGTGTGATGCTTAAACCTTTGGTTATCAGCATTACAAACATAATCTGTCAACAGAATGACTACAGTGTAAAATAATTATGACCCAGATGTAAGCACACTTTCAGCAAATAGAAGCGCCCATAATTGAGAATCATTTTTCCTAACTATGCTAAAATGACACATTTCATCTGTATACTTTCAGTTGACATTGAAATTGGCATTATTATTGCATAGGAATAGAATCTCAGATCACCATGCAAGACTGTGATAATAGTACTTTTTTACAGCATATTGAAATTATGTAATTCCAGAATGCTTGTTGACAATTCCAAGCACATGAGCACCAAACAGTCTTCTAAACACTGATCTGTAATCTTATTCTTTGTATTCCGTCAAATAGAAAAGCAATTGTGTACTATCTCTCGAATACAAAATATTGAGCCTCTCTCAATTGCAGTATTTTAAGAATAATGTAGAAAACTAATCAAATGTAAAAGCACAAAAAACCTTCACAGGTTCAAAACAACTGCGTAAAAAGCAAATGTATTATTATTATTATTATTTATTATTTATTGTTATAGCGCCATTTATTCCATGGCGCTTTACATGTAAGGAGGAGTATACATGTATCAAAACTTTTTAATTTTAGTGTTTATTACATGAAATGTCCCTTTCATATTAGAATTTTATATGGTCCCACTAAATAAACAGCAGTCTGTGTTGCCAATTTCATTTCTATGACCCCTTTGTAATCTTCAGTAAATGATATATTGAAGTGGGAACTTACGTGTCTTTTTCATAGCAAAGAATTGCTTTAATAAACTACTGTCTACCCCATTAGGATTTAAAGAAATAATCTCCTGCTTTCACAAGAACACTCCGGTTTAATAAAATACACAGCACAGCAACGTATTTAGCTCAAGATTATTTCCCATCTTAATGTATTAGCTGGTTAGATACACTTAATATTTTTGTTTTGTATCTGGGGGATTGGATTGTAGAAGTTTATTGTGTGTTATAATTAACTCTGGAACTTTCAGAAGAGCGGTAATGTGCAAAACTGTGCTATGGATTTACTGCTTTGTGGGCATTTCTGAAAAATAAGTTGACAATTTCTTAGTGGTTTACAAAAGTTATTCTTTCTTGTAAAAGTATTAAGAAAGTTATGACAACCTTTAGAAAAAAAAGGAAAGACGTGTTGATTTTTTACATTTTTTACTTAATTATTTTTAACACAATTAACTGCTAAAAAAATGTTTTCAATTGTTTTACCCTTTCCATAGATTTTTTTTTTTAATATATATTGGACATATTTTTTTCTGATGGGGCGGTGCTATAAACAATGTTTTAGGCTGTGAAAAAACAAAGGATCACACTGGCGCTGATCAAAATGTACCTGAAAGACAAGCTGCTGGCAGTCTGGCAGATATATTGTGCTAATCTGCCTATACAATAGTAACTGTTCAAATGCAATTAGATTGCCACGCTCAATATCAAGTTCCAGAGTTGCTGCTGAAATGAAACTGACCTGTCTTTGTCATTCACAAGCTGGGGGAAGTGTGACAGGGTCCTGCATGTGATGATCAGACATCGGGGGAGTTTTCTGAACAATGGCCAGTGATGTCTGATACTGGGAGCGTCCTCCCGTTAAAAAGAAACCCCCATGGAGACACTGAAAGGCACAGCAGGTAGCCTAGGCCGGCGGCACTGCTGTGAGGTAGCGTGGTGAGCGGGGGGCATGGCTAAGTGGTGACGTCACCTGTCCATGAATGACGGACGTATGCAAAGGTCCATCCCGACGCGTTTTGAGAGAAACGTCCCTCTTTCTCAAGGAACTTGCTATTGAGTGCGGCAATCTAATTTGCTTTTGAAATGTTTTAGGCTGGCTGTTTTATTGTAATACCACTTTGACATACAAACTGTGTTGCACTGGGCACCACTGATTTTAAATGGACCAGGTACTGACCATCACTATACAAAATGCAATAATCCGTAAAATGTCAAAACTGCAGTGCTTTAATAGGAAGCCCTAGTATTATTACTAGGGTTACATTTGATGTATACAGACTCTACTAACATTTGTATCGACCTAGATTGAGAGTGGTATCTAGGTGTCGCTGATTCCCTTGTTCATACATTACTATTATATACTATATTTTTATAATTAATTTTGCAATAATCAAATTCTTATATTTTATCTACTGCTCCTTTGTCCTATTTTTCTTTTTGGCTTTTTGCTGTATTAATATGGATGGGCTTTGATTTATTTAGCCTTTCTTGGGTTTATTCAAAATGACGTTAGCCCACTCTCTGATGCTTCAGCTGCGTGGAAAATGATGCCGGTCAAAGTTTGTTTTTTCGAACCGCAATATATTTGAATTCACAAGAAACCACGAATTACAGGAAATCCAACACAAAGCTCAAATTCATGCGCAATGCTCAAATATATAATCTTCATTGGATAGCAAAATATTTAAAAGAATAAAAATAGACATACAAAAGCCATACATACAAAATACTAAACTTAAGATAATTGATAATAACAAAAACCTTCCTTGTGAAGGTTTGTTTTTGCATGCTGAGCAATATATGGTATGGTCCAATATAAAGACAAAAATCCAGTGTATTTGATAAAATCTTGGCAACTTTATTACACTTTCATTAAAATCAGGTCACAAACAGGACAGTGTTCTGGTGTTGATGCATTTCGAACAGTCGTGATTATAAAGGTTTACGTTGAAACGCGTCAACACCTGATTTTAATGAAAGTGTAATAAAGCTGCCAAGATTTTATTGGAGGCACCAGCTTTTTGTCTTTATGTTGGACGACAAAATTATATCAATGAATACTACTGCTTAGCATGCAAACACAAACTTTCACACAGTTCCATGGATGGAAAAAAAAGAGTTGGTCTCAGAAATGGCGACCCAAGCAGCTTTTTTAAACATGGTTCCACATTTTTTTAACCACTAAAATATAATATTAAAACATACAAGTTTGGTATCGTCACAATCGTAATAACATGACTAATCCCATTGCACTTAATTTTTACTGCATAATGAACAATTTAAAAAAAAACCTCAAAAAACAATAGCAGAATTGCGTATTTTTCACCAGTGCTACCAAGTAATACCAGTGGCTGACTGATCTAAAGTAATCTAAATATCTTATTGATTTTAGATGCCCATTATGAAGAGATTAAGTACGTAAACCCTGCATGAATAGAAAATATCACTCTATCCTATGTGATGAAGTCCTCCAAATATGGATGTTTTTTCATTTCAAAGGAAAAATATCCCCAGCTGCTTATCAACACGTGTAAAGTAAACAGACGCTTTGCGTTCATATAATTATTTTCTGAAGCAGCAGTTTCCATTGCAGCCTTCTCAACATCCAAATCTCTTGTGAAAGCTTTTAGAAAGTGCTTATCTTGTCATTCCAGTAAGTACTCAATGGGCATTTTTATTAAACTTTACATCTGGCTGTTAAGTAGTTTTGTCTTAAAAAATCAATATCTGAACTTAAGTAAAAAAATTCTGAAATATGTATATTTTTTTTGGATGGAAAAACTTAAAGTCCCAGAAGACCAAAGTCCCAGAAGTCTGGAGAAGAGCAAATGTTGTTCCTATCTTCAAAAAGGGGAAGAAAGTGGACCCAGGCAACTATAGGCCGGTGAGTCTGACTTCTATACCAGGAAAGATCTTTTAACAAATTATTAAACAACATGTATGTAAGTACCTACATAAGAATGAAGTGATTAAACAGAGTCAGCATGGGTTTGTAACTAATAAGTCATGTCAGACTAACTTAATTTCCTTCTATGACAGAATCACTGATTGGGTGGATGAGGGAAATGCTGTAGATATAGTATATCTTGACTTCAGCAAAGCATTTGACAAAGTATCTCACACAATCCTTATTGAAAAAATGACTAAGTATGAAATGGACAAGGCAACTGTTAGGTGGATTAATAACTGGCTTAGTAATCGGACCCAAAGAGTGGTCGTAAATGGCTGCACATCCAGTTGGAAGAATGTATTAAGTGGGGTACCACAGGGCTCTGTCCTGGGTCCTGTATTGTTCAACATCTTTATCAATGATTTAGATGAAGGAATTGAGGGTAAACTGATGAAATTTGCTGATGACACAAAGCTAGGAGGGATAGCTAATACTAGAGAAGAGAGAGAGGATTCAAAAAGATATAAATAAACTTTAGCAGTGGGCAGCAACTAACAGAATGGTTTTTAACAGGGGAAAAATGCAAAATACTACATCTGGGCAATAAAAATGAAAAAAGCATATACAGAATGGGAGGAATAGAGCTAAGCAACAGCACATGTGAAAAAGACTTGGGTATACTAATAGATCACAGACTGAATATGAGTTAACAGTGTGATGCAGCAGCAAAAAGGCAATTGCAATTCTAGGATGTATTAACAGAAGCATACAGTCTAGATCACGTGAAGTCATTATTGCCCTCTACTCCTCTTTGGCCAGACCTCATCTGGAATACTGTGTCCAGTTTCGGGCACCACATTTTTAAAAAGACATCAACAAACTGGAGCAAGTTCAGAAAAGAGCGACCAGAATGGTGACCGGTCTGCAAACCATGTCTTATGAGGAAAGGTTGCAGGATTTGGAATGTTTAGCTTGCAAAAGAGAAGACTGAGAGGAGACTTAATAGCTGTCTACAAATATCTCAAGGGCTGTCACATTGTAGAAGGATCATCTTTATTCTCATTTGCACAAGGAAAGACTAGAAGCATGGAACTGAATGGGAGGAGTCATCCCCTCCAGTGAACACCATAAAAATAAAAAATAAAAGACAAGGCAAAAAACGATGTTTTATAATTATACTGCTTAACAAAAATTGGGAAAAGAAAAGATAAAAAAGACAAATATAAATAAAAATGGAATCGCTGAAAACAAGCCACCATACAGCTCCATCAATCGAAAAAAAAGTTGTAACTCTCAGAATAAAGCAATGTAATACTAAATATTTTTTCTGCAAAATAGTTTGTAATGTGCAAAAGCAACTAAACATAAAAAATATAAATATGGTATCACTGTAATCACACTGACCCAAAGAATAAAGTTGCTTTAATCAATCAATTTTACCACACATGAAACAGCACAAAAAAAAATTCCTGAATTGCTGGTTTGTTGATTCTGCTTCACGAAAATCAGAATAGTAAGTGATAAAAAAAATCATGTGACTGAAAATGGTACCAATAAAACGTCAGCTCGTCCCTCGAAAAGCATGCCTTTACATGACTCTGGGCAGAAATCTGGAAAAATTATAGCTATCAAAATAAGGGGATGCAAAGTTTTTGCAATAAAAAGTGTCTTTTAGGGTGTGACAGCAGACAAACTGAAAAAAATATATAAATCTGGTATTGCATCAACTCGAAGAATAAAGTAGTCTAATCACGGGGAACGGTGTAAAAAAATAAATAAAACCAAATCTTGACCTATTACTGATTTTTCATTCTGTCTCCCAAAGATCGCAGTATCTCATTTATCCTGCGCTCTGTGCTAAGAGCTTACACCGGGGTCTCCATCTAAATCTCTGAAATACGTCACTCAGAAGGAATCCATGGTGGAAAGTTGCCTATAATGAGGCAGATGGATTCATTGTGGACTCTGTCTGGCCTTTGATCCAGCTGTGTCTGTCTTTTTAGGCATGCATAAAAGCATGGTTGGCTACAGTTTTGTGCAATTCTGAAAAAATGACAATGCTGAACAGAGGCAATACTGAGTAGAGAGTAACTCTTCTGCCTCATTATAGTGAATGGATCCCTCGGTGGTTTCATCTGAATGACATCACTTGGAGATTTAGATGGAAATCCCAATGTAAGTGCTCAGAGTAGAGCCCAGGATAAATGTGATCCCAAACATTATGTAAAATATTTCCAATAAAAGCTTGAACTCAATCCACAAAAAAGTTCCCACTTAGGTCGCTTATATGTTAATTTAACCCCTTACCTACAATTGACGTAATATTCCGTCCATGTGACCCTGGACCTAATTACCATGGACAGAATATTACGTCACCGCGTTCAGCGGCGCCCACGTGGTGAGCGCCACTGATCACGGCCGAGTGTCAGCTAATTATCATAGCTGACACCCGGCACAATGTGTCAGGGGCGGTTACGGACCGCCCCCGACACGTTAACCCCTTGCACACCGCGATCAAACACAATCGCGGTGTACCGGGGGTTAAAGGGAAGCATCGGCAGGGAGGGGGCTCCCTCCTTGCTTCCCTGAGCCCCCCACGGCAGCGCAATGTGCAGTGCTGCTGCGGGGGACTCCTTCCCTACAGGTCCTCGGATCCAATATGGCGACGGGGACCTCCGGGGGCCTGCAGGAAGCTGGCTTCCTCAGTGACTGCAAAGCGCAGGCATGAGGAAGCCTGTGCAGTGCCTGTGACAGATCGCTGATCTGTCACAGTGATCTGTGATGTGACAGATCAGCGATCTGTCACAGGACAGTTATGTCCCCCCTGGGACATTGTAATAAAGTAAAAAAAAAAAAAAGTGTAAAAATAATTTTAAAAAAATCGCTAAATAAATTAAAAAAAAAAAAAAAAATATTCCCCAATAAATTCATTTTTTGGAAATAAAAAAAAAACCACAATAAAAGGACACATATTTGGTATCACCGCATTCATAACGACCCGCCCTATAAAACTGTCACAATAGTTAACCCCTTAAGCAAACCCCTTAAAAAATAAAAATAAAAAACGAAGCAAAAAATAATGATTTATTATCATACCGCCGAACAAAAAGTGCAATAACGCGCGATCAAAAAGACACATATAAATATCCATGGTACCACTGAAAACGTCATCTTGTCCCGCAAAAAACAAGCTGCCATACAGCATCATCAGCGAAAAAATAAAAAAGTTATAGCTCGCAGAATAAAGCGATGCAAAAATAATTATTTTTTATATAAAATTGTTTTCATTGCATAAAAGCGCCAAAACATAAAAAAACTACCTAAATGAGGTATCGCTGTAACCGTACTGACCCAAGGAATAAAACTGCCTTATAAATTTTACCGCACCCAGAACGGCGTTAACGCACCACCCAAAAGAAATTCATGAAACGCTGGTTTTTGTAAATTCCGCGTCCCAAAAAACGAAATAAAAAGCGATCAAAAAATGTCACATGCCCAAACGTGATACCAATAAAAGCGTCAACTCGTCCCGCAAAAAATAAGACCTCACATGATTCTGTGGGTCAAAATATGGAAAAATTATAGCTCTCAATATGTGGTGATGCAAAAACTATTTTTACAATAAAAAGCATCTTTTAGCGTGCGACAGCCGCCAAACATAAAAACCGCCATAAATAGTAAATCAAACCCCCCGTTATCACCCCCTTAGTTAGGGAAAAATAATAAAATTAAAAAATATTTATTTCCATTTTCCCATTAGGGTTAGGGCTAGGGCTAGGGTTAGGGCTAGGGTTAGGGTTAGGGCTTGGGTTAGGGTTAGGGTTAGGGCTAGGGCTAGGGTTAGGGTTAGGGCTAGGGCTAGGGTTAGAATTGGGGGTTTCCACTATTTGCGCACATCAGGTGCTCTCCAAACGCAACATGGCGTCTGATCTCAATTCCAGCCAATTCTGCGTTGAAAAAGTCAAATGGTGCTCCTTCCCTTCCAAGCTCTGCCATGCACCCAAACAGTGTTTTACCCCCTCATGTGGGGTATCAGCCTACTCAGGACAATTTTCAAAACAACTTTTGGGGTCCTATTTCTCCTGTTGCCCTTAGGAAAATAAAAATTTGGGGGCAAAAATATCATTTTTGTGGAAAAAAAATATTTTTTTATTTTCACGCCTGGGCGTTATAAACTTCTGTGAAGCACTTGGGGGTTCAAAGTTCTCACCACACATCTAGATAAGTTCCTTGGGGGGTCTAGTTTCCAAAATGGGGTCACTTGTAGGGGGTTTCCACTGTTTAGGTACATCAGGGACTCTCCAAACGTGACATGGCGTCTGATCTGAATTCCAGCCAATTTTGCATTGAAAAAGTCAAACAGCGCTCCTTCCATTCTGAGCTCTGCCATGCGCCGAAACAGTCGTTCCCCCCCCCACATATCAGGTATCAGCGTACTCAGGACAAATTGCACAATAACTTTTGCAGTTCAATTTCTCCTGTTACCCTTGGTAAAATAAAAAAAATTGAACCTGAAGTATTTTTTTTGTGAAAAAAAGTTAGATGTTCATTTTTTTGTAAATATTCAAAAAAATTCCTGTGACGCGCCTAAAGGGTTAATAAACTTCTTGAATGTGGTTTTGAGCACCTTAAGGGGTGCAGTTTTTAGAATGGTGTCACTTTTGGGTGTTTTCTATCATATAGACCCCTCAAAGTGGCTTCAAATGTGATGTGGTCCTAAAAATAAAATGGTGTTGTAAAAATGAGAAATCGCTGGTCAACTTTTAACCCTTATAACTTCCTAACAAAAAAAAATTTTGGTTCCAAAATTGTGCTGATGTAAAGTAAACATGTGGGAAATGTTAGTTATCAAGTTTTTTGGGTGCCGTATCTCTGTGATTCAAGGGCATAAAAATTCAAATTTGGAAAATTGCGAAATTTTCAAAATTTTCGCCAAATTTCCGTTTTTCTCACAAATAAACGCAAGTTATTTGAATGAAATTTTACCACTAACATGAAGTACAATATGTCACGAGAAAACATTGTCAGAATCACCGGGATCCATGGAAGCGTTTCAGAGTTATTACCTCATAAAGGGACAGTGGTCAGAATTGTAAAAATTGGCCCGGGAGTTAACGTGCAAACCACCCTTGGTAGTGAAGGGGTTAAATATAGGAGGCTCCCACGTTACTGATAGTACAAAAGCTCTGGAAAAATTAAATGGCTCCTCGCTGTCCAAAATTAATTCAGCAAATTCTGCCCTCCCAAATATAAATGCCCCCTCCCTTCTGAGCACCACAGTGTGCCTAAACCACATTTAGTGTCCATATGTTTGGCACTTCCATAGCGATGGGAGCTCGCCTCTTTTATGGGTGCATGTTACCAGAAGCATGAGATAGGCACTACAACATACTGTTAACTACAATGTACTGTGCAACATCCACTGCTGCTTGTTTCTGGAAAACAACCATAGAGTCAAAATCGTCACTACACCTGTCGATAAATTCCCAAAGGGGTTTAATTTCCAAAATGGGATCACTTGAGGGGAGATTCTGCTCTATTAGCAATTAGGGGCTCTGTATAAGGAATCTGCTAGATATTCTAGGAAAACTTGTGTTACAGGAAGAAACTAGCGCGCTGTCCCTCTCTAGTCTCGCCATATGGCTAAGCAGTACTGTACAGTCACATATGGGGTATTTCTACATTACGCAGAAATTGTGGGACAAATTTTAGTTCCATTCTTACCAATTTCCCCTTGTGAAAATGTAAAATCTGGAGCTAAAACAATTTTGGTGGTAAAAATTTAATTATTTTTTCTTCACAGCCCAATGTTATAAAACTCTGTGACCCATCTGTGGTGTCAATATGATCACTGCACCCCTAGATGAATTCATTGAAAGGTGTAGTTTGTAAAATGGGGTCTCTTATGGGAATTTCTGCCATTTTGGCAACTTAGGGGCTCTGCTAATGTGACATGACACCCTCAAACCAGTCCAGCAAAATGTGAACTTTGCACTGTGCCTCAAAATTTGTTTATGACCACATATGAGCTATCAGTGTACTCAGGAGACATTGCACAACAAATTTTGGGGTCCTGCTATCCTTGTGAAAATGAAAAAAATTGGGACTAAACATTTTTGTAGGAAAATTTTTGTTTCACATTTCTACAGATCAACATTGTAAAATTATGTGAAGCACCTGTGGATTCAAGGTACTCACTATACTTCTAGATAAACTCCTTGGGGATCTAGTGTCGAAAATGGTGTCACTTGTGGGGAGTTTCCACTATTTAGGCACGTCAGGGGCTCTCCAGATGTGACATGATTCCAGCAAATTTTGCATTAAAAAATCAAATGGCATTCCTTTAATTTCCGAGTCCTGCTATGCTCAAACAGTAGTTTTCTCCAACATATGGGGTATCAGTGTGCTCAGAAGAAATTGACAACAAATTTTGGGTCTGTTTTCTCATGCTACCCTTGCAAAAATAAAAAAGTGGGTCTAAAGTAAAATTTTTGTGAAAAAAGTTTAATGTCCATTTTTTTCTTCTACATTGCTTCAGTTCTTGTGAAGCACCTGAAGGGTTAATAATCTTCTTGAATATAATATTGAGAACCTGGAGGGGTGTAGTTATTAGAATCGTGTCACTTTGAGGTATTTTTTGCCATATAGGCCCCTCATAGTCACTTAAAATGTGTTGCGGTCCCTAAAAAAATTGTTTTGTAAATTTTGTTGCAAAAATGAGAAATCACTGGTCAACTTTTAACTCTACTAAATTCCTAACAAAAATTTTTGTTTCAAAAATTGTGCTGATGGAAAGTAGACATGTGGAAAATGTTATTTATTAATCATTTTGTGTCTGATTAATAATTAAAAGTTTGAAAATGTCAAAATTTTCACCACATTTCTGAATTTTTCACAAATAAACACAAGTCATATTTAACAAATTTTGCCACCATCATGAAGTGTAATGTCTATCAAAAAACATTCTCAATCAGTGGGATCTGTTGAAGCATTCCAGAGTTATTACCACATAAAGTGACAGTGGTCAGAATTTTAAAATTTGGCCTGGTCATGAAGGTGAAAACAGGCTTGGGGTGAAGGGGTTCAACAAATATATCAAGCCCCTTTTCCTCCTGTAAAAATAAAGACATTTAAAAATTAAAAAATAAAATAAAGGAAACTTTTCATTATCACGGATTCTTTAATAGTTTGATCTTTCAAAATATAAAATTATTTAAAGGGGATACTCGGCACAGAGCGGTTACAGACTTCCATTGATGCCACGTCAGAGCAGCAGTTTTTTTTCCTGTTGACAGCGCAGGACTACTGGTGTCATGCTGATTGACAGATGAAAATCTGCTGCCTAATTTGGGCTAGCCACCTGTCAATCCGCATGACGCCAGTATTTCCACGCTGTCAATAGAAAGAGAGCCTACTGCTCTATTGACAGGGAGCATCTGAATCTCTGGCACTAGCAGTCAATGAATGGCACTATAACAGGCAGGTACATGCCTGTTAGTGCTTGGGAACTTTTTTTAAGTCCTGGACATCCCCTTCAAAGTGAACCTGTCACCATGAAAATACAGTCTAATCTGAATGCACATTGTTATAGAACAAAGTAGATTCATATACAGTTGTTTGTGAAAATATTCAGAGCAACCTGTGTTTTAGACATTTAAATCTCTGATCCTTCTGGGATTTTTGGTGCAGTGGGCGGTCCTATCAGTGACTGATGGCTTACTATATATATGAGTGCATACAGACATAGCTGTCAGTCACTTGTAGGAGGGCCCACTGGACTGAAAATCCCAGAAAGATCAGTAGTTTAAATGATGAAAACAGAGTCTATAGTTAATTTTTTCTCACAAAAACATTATATCGATCCACTCTGTTCCCCCTGCTCTATTACATGATGCCTGCATTTGACTGCATTCTCATTGTAGAGTGAGCATCCAAAAACACAAAAAAAATCAAAACTCCAGAACATCATATTTACCCCAAAATCATACAGCGAAAAACTACAACTTGTAACACAAAGACAAACCTCTTACAATTTCTTTGATGGAAATTATGAAAATGCTAATGGACATCAGAAAATGGCAAGACAGATTAGGGTTTTTTTGCCTTTTTTGTTGCTGCTTTTTTTTTTACATACTTTGATTTTTTTTCTTGACTTGACCATGTATAAGCAAGATACCTCATAAAATAGTGTATATTGACAGACTTCTTATTTTACAAACCTTGAGGCTATGTGCCCACGTTAGCGTTTATAAATGCTTAGAAAATCGGACTCCTTCCCAGAAACCGCGCAATTTATATCCGCGATTTTTGCATAAAAACCGCGCATTTTTGATGCGTTTTTTCCGCGCGGTTTCTGGGAACATTGGAATGGCTAAAAACGCTCAGCTATGCGGAAAATAATGACCATTTTTTTAGCCGCTAAGCGTTTAAAAACGCATGCATTGGCACAAGAAGCCAAAAATGCATTAAATTTAATTGGAAGCTTCTTTTAAGCGTTTCTGCAGCATCTGATCCAGCACAAACGCTGCGGAAACACTTAAAAAAACGCAAAGTGGGCACACAGCCTAAGGGTGTTAAAGGGAATCTGTCAGCAGGATTGTGCTGAGTAACCTACAGACACTGTCAAGTTGGCGCTGTTATACTGATTAAATGATACCTTGGTTGATTAAACCCGTCTTGTGGTTGCTGTTTAATCAATATTTTTAGTTTTGAGTTAATGTGCAACCTGCGTAAAGTAATAAAAACTATGCATGATTGGACCAAAACTGCATTGCCTGTGTGAACACTACTTAAGGCCTAATGCATGCCAGAGAGTGACTTCTACTATATATATACTGTGTATATATGTATATATATATATACACTTACATATACATATATATATATATATATATATATATATATATACAAACACACACTTCGGTATGGTCAGAAAAATCTAGCTACCACCAATTGTTTATAAAGGCAGATTGAACACTTATTTCTGGTAATCTATGGCCTCATGAGGCTTCAGGAATGTGATTTATAGAGCAAAAGAAATGAAACTATTAAATTTGATATATTTAATCTGACAAGTAGGCAGTGCTTGTAAAGATATACAAAAGATATTACAAAGGGGACAAACCAATATAGAATATACAATCACAGAAAAATAAAATGGAAAAACATGTCATATTTACTAGACCTGAAGACACAGAAATGGTGCAGATCTCAGGGGAGTGGTGTGCTCTGATGGGCAAATGGTGCAGTCCTACAGTGAGCTATATCTGCCAGCACTGAAAAATGATTGTAGGTCACATCTGTCTTTTAGCAGTTACAAGCCACACCTCCCTTCGTCCTCTTGGTGACCTCAGCTGGAGGCAAGTAAATGGGATGTGGCTCAGGTACCAAAAATAATGGGATCCCCAATCTTAATGCTATCTGCCCCTTGAAGTTACCAGGTGGGAGATATTAATGCCATGCTTTCTATCATGACATTAGCTTTCTTTAGATCGGAGACATGGAAAATATACAACTTTGCCCAACTGGACGATATTAACCGCTTCCCGACCGCCCACAGTAGATAAACGTCGGCGGTTTTGTGCCCCCTGGGACCCCCACATACCTTATAATGCGGGGATCCCGATGCACAATGCATGCTGGGACCCCCGACGTCATCGAGACCTGATTGGTTCAGGTCCTGATGACGTCAGCGTCACAGCAGCCAATGAGAGCGCTCGCTGGGAAAGCTGCTTGTTTCCCGGCGATCTGACTCATTGTAACGTGACTTCTCCTCTGATCTCACACTGACAGATGATCAGAGGTGAAGCAGCGGTACTGTGTGACTAGATTGCTGCCTGGCACAGCTGATCGCTGCCTGGCACAGCTGTGCCAGGCAGCGATCTTGTCACACAGTAACGCTGCTTCTCCTCTGATCATCTGTCAGTGTGAGATCAGAGGAGAAGTCACGTTACTATGTGCCAGGCAGCGATCTTGTCACATAGTAATGCTGCTTCTCCTCTGATCATCTGTCAGTGTGAGATCAGAGGAGAAGTGGCGTTACTATGAGTCAGATCGCAGGACAGCAATCTTGTCACAAAAAGAAAAAAAAAGTAAAGAAAAAAAAGCTGGTACGCAGGTTAGGGCTAGGGCTAGGGTTAGGGCTAGGGCTAGGGATAGGGCTAGGGTTAGGGCTGAGATTAGTGTTAGGGGTGTGTTGGGGTTAGGGTTGGAATTAGAATTGGGGGTTTCCACTGTTTAGGTACATCAGGGGCTCTGTAAATGCAACATGACGCCCGAAGACCATTCCATCAAAGTCTGCATTTCAGAACGTCCCTACTTCCCTTCCGAGCCCCACCATGTGCCCAAACAGTAGTTTTCTCCCACATATGGGGTACCAGCGTACTCAGGACAAATTGGACAACAACTCTTAAGGTCCAATTTCTCATGTTACCCTTGTGAAAATAAAAATTGGGGGCTAAAAGATCATTTTTGTGGAAAAAAAAATGATTTTTTTTATTTTCACGGCTCTACATTATAAACTTTAGTGAAACACTTGGGGGTTCAAAGTGCTCACCACACATCTAGATAAGTTCCTTGGGGGGTCTAGTTTCCAAAATGGGGTCACTTGTGGGGGGTTTCCACTGTTTAGGTACATCAGGGACTCTGCAAACGCGACATGACACCCGCAGACCATTCCATCAAAGCCTGCATTCCAGAACGTCACTACTTCCCTTCCGAGCCCCACCGTGTGCCCAAACAGTAGTTTTCTTCCACATATAGGGTACCACTGTACTCAGGACATATTGGACAACAACTTTTGGGGTCCAATTTCTCCTGTTACCCTTGTGAAAATAAAAAATTGGGGGCTAAAAGATAATTTTGTGAAAAAAAATGATTTTTTATTTTCATGGCTCTACGTTATAAACTTCTGTGAAGCACTTGGGGGTTCAAAGTGTTCACAACACATCTAGATAAGTTCTTTAAGGGGTCTAGTTTCCAAAATGGGGTCACTTGTGGGGGGTTTCCACTGTTCAGGTACATCAGGGGCACTCCAAATGCGACATGGCATCCGATCTCAATTCCAGCCAATTCTGCATTGAAAAAGTCAAACGGCACTCCTTCCGTTCTAAGCTCTGCCATGTGCTCAAACAGTGGTTTAGCCCCACATACGGGGTATCAGCGTATTCGGGAGAAATTGCACAAAAAATTTTGTGGTTCATTTTCTCTTTTTACACTTGTGAAAATAAAAAACAATGGTTCTGAAGTAAAATGTGAAAAAAGTTAAATGTTTATTTTTTCCTTCCACATTCCATTCATTCATGTGAAGCACCTGAAGGGTTAATAAACTTCCTGAGTGTGGTTTTGAGTACATTGAGAGGTGCAGTTTTTAGAATGGTGTCACTTTTGATTTTTTTAACAAATAAGCGCAGTTCATATCTAAGAAATTTTACAACCATCATGAAGTACAATATGTCACGAGAAAACAATGTCAGAATCAGCAGGTTCCATTGAAGCGTTCCAGAGTTATGACCTCATAAAGTGACACTGGTCAGAATTGAAAAAATTGGCCCGGTCACGAAGGCAAAAACAGGCTCGGGTGCGAAGGGGTTAATTCGGAGCTGATACACAAACTGCACAGTGATGTAAGTAAATGTTATGTTCACTACAATAATGAAAATATGTATCCCATAACTATAGAACCTACACCTGTCACAAAAAAACAATATTCTTAGTAGTATCTGATACCAGAACATATGATATCATTGCCCTTTGTTGCTTTTGAAAACAGGTTCAGTTGTCCACACAAGGGAGAAAAGTCTCACCTCCCACTCTCTTACACAGACTTTGTTTCAGCTTTCCATCAGATAACCCATTTTAATTACCTGGTACAGCAGGGGTTCATAGAACAAAAATTGTTCACAGCTCTTTTTTCCATCTACAATGAGTGTCAGCTCTTTTTTTATTTCAATTTATAATGAAGGGATGCTTCAATCCTCAATATGAGGGTGGAACATCCCCTCTCAAGAGATGGTCTAAGGGATTGGTCTCATTTTGCCATTACATTCATGAGAATGACTTTAGTGACTAACTATATGTATAGAAAATAGTTGTTTGTTTCCCTTTTCTTAAGGCCAATTTGTAAGCAGTTCTTGCTCAGGTCAGTGTCAAACAACTATAAAAATCTCCTGTGTGATATTTTGTATAGAAAAAACTATTTAAACAGACTGTTACATGACTAATTAAAGAAAGTTCTAAAGAGCGGAATTTAAAGCACATTTTCAGGTATTTCATAGAGCTGGATTCTTAGGACAATATTTTTGCAAAATTTCTATTGCAAAAAATCAATTCAATTCATCTGAGAGGGGTTGCGTTGCTTTGATGGGCTCTATTCAGGTGAATGAGACAGTCACTGAAGCTTCAATAGCAAATCTGCTGTGTATGAAAATATTGTTACGCTTTTCCAAGCTCTACAGTTTAAAAATATACTAGTGTATATATAGATCACTATAAACACATTTGAAGTAATCATTGAACTCTTCTTTCCAAAAGGCTTTATCTCGCTATGCTCTTAAAGCTTTGAGCACTCATATGAAGTTCAAAAATGTCTTTGCAATATTCTCCAGAACACGCCACTTGTTCACTCACAAATGCATCCACTTTCAGGAAAAACTATTTTTTTTGCTATATTTCAAATTACATGCTTTAGCAATTTTTTTGACTTTGTGAAAATTGGTATCAATTATTCAACCCGCTATTACTTCCAGCAATACGAAACGTGCATTCATTGTTTTATTTTTGTATGAAGTGTATTTTAAGTGAGCTGGAAGTAAAGAATATATTACAAGACATTTCAGCGACTTGTTAAAATGCATGAGAAGACAGTAAGTCTGGCTGAAGTAGTATATTCGGTGACAAGAATCTATTCAGTGACATTTTTTTTTTCTTTAGCTCACTTGGATTGTATTATCTGGTCAATTTAGCAGAAAGTGTTTTAGAGAAATAGGAAAATATGAGTCATTATAAGTCTGAAACTTTAATGTACCACAAAATGGTGATAAATGCAACACAGAAATAAAAAACTGAAAGACTTTTCAGCCTATCTGCACTTCTAAGGATTAAGTTTATTATTGCCATCACTTCTTCATAGTATTACTCTTCTTAACGCAAAAGTATATTTGCTATCCTTGTAAAGATGCTGACTGCTGGAATGTGAAATGTTTCTGGACAATTGGTGCATAATGGTCCTGGAGATTCCAAAATGTCGTTATTTCTATCATAGTGTCAGCACATAGAGATGTTTTTCTGTTTTTAAAGTTCTTATACGAAATGAAAAAATAAAGGATAAAAAGAGGCAATTTCAGCCGTATTAAAATGGCATTACTGCCATCAGACTACAATTTCTAGTGAGATGAAGAAATAAATCTCATACCACATATAACCAAAACACTACTCAACAGCCTATTGAGCTTAGGGAGGACACATGGCTCCGTATGATGTCAGTGTACAAGACTGTTATAGAGATATTCTCCCATACAAGTACTGAGTCATATATCCCTAATGCAGCATCAAATGAACCATGGATCTTTTCTGTTTTAATAAGCTCCATATGAAACCAACAAAAAAATTCAGAAGAATACAAAGTTACAAAGTAACAGTGTGGACACTATTGTTATACGTACATAATGACCACATACTGAAGCTCTAACACATGTCTATGAGCCCTTGCAGTTTTGTTGTTTTCTGGCGTAACTTTATTTTGCTTTCTTCCTTTAATAATTTTAAACATTTTATTTAAATGTTATTACTTTTTTTAGCTAAACTAGGGAACTTCTACAAATGCAAGCCTGATTGTTCATATAGTACATCTGTATTGCAAAGTTTTATGTGTGTCTTTAACACTAAAGGGCACTCCATTAGGCTTCCTGCCTTTAATGGGCATAAAAAAAGGCCCCCAGCTGTCATGTCATCCAATTAAAATTTCATTGTGGCAATGGAGTGATAAAGGAAGAGGAAGTGCTCTTGATCATGGTATTTAATGGGTTAAATACAAATGGTATCTGCTGTTAATATCTCTGGCTCAGCTCTTGCACCATTGCCATGCCCATCATGGCTGGTGGGTGGGGGTAGGGGTGGAAGTACTTCCCAACTACTCCATACATATGCAACAAAAATTGTGAAGGGGTTAAAGTGAACCTGTCATCAGGATTTTGCTACGTAAACTACAGGCATTGTCTGGTTGGTGTTGTTACACTGATAAAAATGATACTTGAGTTGAATTAATCTGTCTTGTGGTTGTTGTTTAATCTTTGCAGTTTTGAGTTAATGAGATGCTTGTGTTCTGGGGTGTGCATGTGGGGGGTCTCCATGTGGTGCTCTGGCCTCATAGTGATTCTTCTGGCCTTAAACGACAGGTTACTGAACCTTCACTGACCTGGCTCCATTGATAAATAATGAACTTGCGCAATTAATATTGTGGTCTTTAATAAAATAAAAAGGTAACTCCAACAAAATGGTGCTGGTGCATGCACAGAGGCTATCACCTGTCGATAGATGCTACTGCGCATGCACCGTCGTCATTTTGTGAAAGCTCAATTTTTTGCTCCAACAAAATGGTGGCATTACATGTGCAGTAGCATCTATTGGCAAGTGATTTTCTCAGTCTGCGCAAGCGCTGACCACCAGTTGCAGTTAATGCAATCACATTATTTAAAATGCGAGGCAGGCAGTGACCTGTCATTTAAACCCAGAATGATGACGATGAGACCAGAGAAAAAAAAACAGACCTGCCCACAGGACTGCCTCGAAGCACAAGGATCTCATTAACTCAAAACTGCAAAAAAAGATTAAACAACAACCACAACATGGATTCCTTTAACCCAGGTATATTTTAATCAGTGTTAGAGCACCAACTTAACAATGCCTGTAGTTTACAAAATAGTGATGGCAGGTTTGCTTTAAATCTGAAGTTATAATTTATACAAATTATACTTATATGGATAGCCAAGATAGTTTAAACATTAATTCTAGTTGCGAATGCTACATTACTATTTAAAGCAGCAGGGTACTGTACAATTTCATCTGGCAATTATTATTTTAAATGATGCCATCCTGTAGTTAAATGTCTTATATAGCGAGAAAATCTATAATTTATATTATGTAGCTATATGGTAAATTGAATATATTAGAGTTTTACTGCATGAATTTAAAAACAAGGTAAAACTTTTAATAATACATTTGTAACTTTAAGGTAAATGAATTACATAACCAGGAATTCTGAATGCCAGAGACATTATTTTAGACTATTTAGTTTATGAAAATGTATTAAGTGTCAGAAGTTTAAAGCAAATAAAATTAAACAACTTTATAATGCAAAATGGCCTACTACTGTAAATACAAGCTCATCTCTATTAATTGAGTAAAGTGCAATATATGACATCATCGTTAGCAAAGCAATATAGCAATTAGTATGCAGATGTAAGAGTATGTTGATTGATAAACCTTAAAGAGGTTGTCCACTACTTTTACATTGATGACTAGAGATGAGCGAAACGGGTCGGTCAAATTCAAAAGCCGCCGACTTTCACTAAAGTCGGGTTTCGCCGATTGAAACCCGATCATAGCGTGAGGTCGGCCATGCAGTCGCCGACCCGAGCTCCAAAGTCAAGTTTCCCATAATGCTTCCAGCGCCTTTTCTCAGCCAATGATCTAGGACGCACACGGTGGGCAATGCGATGACATGGGCAGCGGCCACCACCATCTTAAAGAAGGGCATTCAAGTGATTGGCTTGCTTTGTGTGGTGTCACAGTGGCTATAAAAGCCCTGACTGCCGACCGCCATTTTACTTCTGCCGATGTTGCCATAGGGAGAAGTTGCTGCCGCTGTTTCTCAATAGGGAGAGTGTTAGGCACAAAAGAAAAAAAAATCTGTGCTTCTGCTGATAGCGATTTTCACTGTGCAGTTAGTGTGCAGTGACAGGGCAGGATTTTTTGTGCGCAGCAGCGCTGGGGGTTATTAGGCTGCTTTATTAGGCTACCTGATAGCTGCATTGCTGTGTGCAAGACTGCTTTTTTCAAAGCACTCCTACTTTTATTCTTTTTTTCTGCACAGTTACCAAGCGTTCATTTTTTCACACACCGTAAAGAGGTGTACGCTCCTCACACACTACCGTGTACAGGTTGGTATCACGGACAAATACATGCTATCTGTGTGTGACTCCGGAAAAAAATAGACGGAGAATTAAAATTTTCCATACATACACCGTATAGAGCTGTCCGCTTCTCAAACAGTATCGTATATCTGCTGTTTGGATTACGGTCAAATCTATACAGAGACAGCGTGTGTGTGAGTCCATAACTACATATACGGACATTTCCATTTTTCCATACACCATATAGAGCTGTCCACTTCTCAAACAGTATCGTATATCTGCTGTTTGGATTACGGTCAAATCTATACAGAGACAGCGAGTGTTTGTGAGTCCGTAAATACATATACAGACATTTCCATTTTTCCATACACCGTATAGAGCTGTCCGCTTCTCAATCAGTATCGTACACCTGCCATTTGGATTATGGTCAAATCTATACAGAGACAGCGTGTGTGTGTGACTCTGGAAAAAAAATAGACGGAGATTTAAAATTTTCCATACATACACCATATAGAGCTGTCCACTTCTCAAACAGTATCGTATATCTGCTGTTTTGATTGCGGTCAAATCTATACAGAGACAGCGTGTGTGTGTGAGTCCGTAAATACATATACGGACATTTCTATTTTTCCATATATACATTGTATAAAGCTATCTGCTTCTGATACAGTACCGTATATCTGCTGTTTAGATTACGGTAAAATCCATACTGAGACAGTGTCTGTGTGTGACTACGGAAAAAAATAGACGTAGATTTTCATTTTTCCATACATACACCATATAGAGTTGTACGCTCTCCACACACTACCGTGTACCGGCTGGTATCATGAACAAATACATGCTATCTGTGTGTGACTCCGTAAAAAGATAGACAGAGATTTTCATTTTTCCATACATACACCGTATAGAGCTGTCCGCTTCTGATACAGTACCGTATATCTGCTGTTTAGATTATGGTAAAATCCATACTGAGACAGCGTCTGTGTGTGACTACGGAAAAAAAATAAGCATAGATTTTCATTTTTCCATACATACACCATATAGAGCTGTTCGCTTCTGATACAGTACCATATATCTGCTGGTTGGATTACGATCAAATACATACTGGGGGAACGTCTGTGTGTGACTCCGGAAACAAATATACGGAGATTGATATTTTCCCAAAAAACGTATACAGCTGTACACTTCTGATACAGTACCGTATATCTGCTGGTTGGATTACGGTCAAATACATACTGGGAGAGCATCTGAGACTAAGGAAATATATACGGAGATTTAAATTTTTACCTACACCTTATACAGCTGTACGCTCCTCATATAGTACCATATATCTGCTGGTATTTTTGGTACATTTTCCCAAACATGGGGAAGTATGGTGGAAGAGGCCGCGGACGTGGGCGGGGGGGCAGCTGGTACTGATGGTGTTTGTGGTGCATCTGCTGGTTATGCCAAAAGCACAATAGCAGCTAAGGTAGGAGATGTTGAGCCTGCGGCATCGTCTGGCACAAGAAGGCCTGTTAGGTTTCCTTTTCTGGGAGTAGGTAAACCGCTTTTAAAGCCGGAGCATCAGGAACAGGTTTTGGCTTACATTGCCGAAACAGCCTCCAGCTCTATTGCCTCCTCTTCTGAAGTTTCAAAAACTGCAAGCACTGAGTCGTCAGTGCAGGCTTCTGGTCAGGAACAACACCTTTCCTTGTGTCCTTCACCCACACCAAAAGTGAAGAATGCGGCAGCCCACACTTCAGATTACTCCATGGAGCTCTTTTCACATACCATGCCTGGGTTATCAAGTCAAATCCTGAATTCCCCAGTCCAAGATGAATCTGACATGGAGTGCACTGATGTACAGCCACTGCTAGATGATTCTGCTGGTACATTGACCCAGAGCACTACATTTCCCTCGCAGTCTACTGAGCCAGAATCAGACCCTGATGAAACTCAGGTGCCCCTTCCCGCATACTATACCACCTTACATGGTGACACAGAGGAAGGTACAGATGAAATTGAAGAGGAGGTGATGAATGACCCAGTTGTTGACCCGGATTGGCATCCATTAGGGGAACAGGATGCCGCTGGCAATAGCTCAGAAGAGGAGAAGGATCCACAGCAGGCATCGACATCGCAGTAGCGGTTATCTGGCAGGCCCGTAGCTGTCCAAAAATGTGGTAAAAAAAAACTAAAGAGTTGCAGGACAGCTTGGCAAGACGGTCAAATTAGCACAGCGTGCAAGCCCTGAAAATTTATACCATAATAGGAAGAGTGCAGTGTGGCACTTTTTTGACCAAAATCCTATTGATGAGGCAAAGGTTATCTGTAAGAAGTGCGGAAGGACCTTTAGCCGAGGGAAAAAATCTCTGAAATTTGAATACCAGTTGCATGCTTCGACATTTAACCACCATGCACTTGCAAGCGTAGACGGACTACAAAACCTCAGGTAGCACATGTGCACCTGCTCCGACAAAAGGTAGCCAGCAACGCTCCATCGCTTCCCCCACTGTAAGCCCACTGGTAAGCACACCACCAGCAAGAAATGTTGAGGTGTCGTCGCAAGGCCAAAGTAGTCAGGGAATCACAATGTTTTTGCAACGAAAGACTGAATCTAGACCATCACCACCATCACCAACCCCCTCTCAGTCCGTCAGGTCCACCGCTAGTTCCCCCATATGCAACTCTCAAGTCCAGCTCTCCCTACCAGACACTCTGAGTAGGACAAGAAAGTATTCATCCTCTCATCCGCGTACACTGGCTTTGAGAGCCTACATTGCCAAACTGATCTCATTAGAGATGATACCCTTCCGTTTGGTTGAAAGCAAAGTGTTCCGAGAGCTCATGGCTTACGCTGTCGCATGCTATGACCTACCCAGTCGACACTTCTTTTCTCGAAAAGCCATCCCTGCCCTCCACCTGCATGTGAAAGACCGCATTGTCCATGCACTCAAACAATCAGTGAGTGGAAAGGTGCACCTCACAACAGATGCATGGGCCAGTAGGCATGGCCAGGGCCGTTACGTGTCCATCACTGTGCACTGGGTTAATGTGGTGGATGCAGGCTCCACAGGGGACAGCGGTGGTGGAACAGTGCTGCCTAGCCCACTGTATAGGAAACAGTTGGCTGTAGGCGTTCCACCCTCCTCCTCCTCCAGAAACGAAAGCTCGTCGACAGAGAGCAGTCGCACCAGCACTCCATCCGCAGCTGCCAGTGTTGCACACGTGGTGTCCCACTATCGAACAGCTAGTGGTAAGCGGCAGCAGGCTGTTTTAAAGATGATGTCTTTGGGCGACAACAGACACACCGCAGAGGTACTGGCCGACTACTTTCAGCAACAAACTGAGTCATGGCTGGGCAATCTACACCTTGAGCCAGGCAAGGTAGTCAGTGATAACGGCCAGAATTTTGTGGCAGCCATAGCCCTTGCAAAACTCAGACACATACCTTGCCTGGCTCACACCTTGAACCTGGTGGTGCAGTGCTTCCTCAATAATTATCCGGAGTTAACAACCCTGCTCCATAAGGTGCGAAGACTGTGCTCGCACATCTGTCACTCGCCCATACACTCCAGTTGTGTGCAGAAGCTGCAGCGATCGCTCCACCTCCCCAAGCACCGCCTAATCATAGACGTTGCAACAAGGTGGAACTCCACCATGCACATGGTTGAGAGGCTGTGCGAACAGAGGCAGGCAGTAAGGCATTTGTGGGAGGATACACAGGCAGGCAATTTGAGGGCAGACATGGAGTTATCGGGTGTGCAGTGGTCAAAGCTGAAAGACCTCTGTAAAGTCCTTCAGTATTTTGAGGAATGCACACGGCTGGTAAGAGCAGACAACGCCATCATAAGCATGAGCATCCCACTTATGCGTCTGCTCATGCAAACTTTGATGCACATTAAGGATCAGGCATCTGCAGCAGAGGAGGAGAAAGAGGAGGAGGGAAGCCTTGATGACAGTCAGCCATTGTCAGCGAAGGCTACTGACCTGGACGAGGTGGAGGAAGAAGAGGAGGAGGAGGATGAGGGGGATGATTATTTTGGGGAGGAGGATGCTTCTCAGGGGGCAAGAGAAAATGTTGGCGTGCCAAGGTCAGGTACAGGGTTTGCGCGTGACTGGAGGGATATAGATTTTCCAGAAAGTGCTCCTCCACCCACAACTGGCAGTGCATCATTGACACCTGGAACATTGGCCCACATGTGTGATTATGCCTTGCGGATCCTAAAAAGGGACCCCCGCATTGCCAAAATGATGAAGGATGACGACTACTGGTTGGCCAGCATCCTCGATGCATGCTATAAAGGCAAATTACAGAACATCATGCCACAGGAGAACCTAGAGATAATATTGGCTAACAAACAAGCAACTCTGGTAAACCATTTGTTTGAGGCATTCCCAGCCCCCAGCAGCGGTGCTGGTTCTCCCATGATCCGTAGTGGGCAAAATGGAAGAGGTGTTTGTGGTGCACACAGCCGAAGTGGCATTGGAGACAGGGGTTTCATGACCATGTTGTGGACTGATTTCTCAAGTACCGCTCACACGACTGGTAATACTGAATCGATTGCAAGTGACAGGAGACTGCAGTTGTCAACTATGGTTGCAAACTACTTCTCCCATATCGAGGTTCTCCCTCAGAGGTCATTCCCCTTTGACTATTGGGCCTGTAAACTGGACACCTGGCCTGAATTGGCACAATACGCCTTACAGGAGCTCTCTTGCCCTGCTGGTAGTGTGCTATCTGAAAGAGTGTTCAGTGCTGCTGGATCAATCCTGACAGAAAAAAGGACCCGTCTGTCAACCCAAAATGTTGGTGATCTAACCTTCATTAAAATGAACTATGCATGGGTTTCCAAGGATTTTGTCCCACCTTCCCCCGATGACTGAAAAATGGCTCGCTTTTGTCCTCCTCTTCCTCGGACTTCTCCAATTCCTCCATATACAGCTGCTGAATGTCCAACCTACACATCAACATATGCCATTTTTTCAACCTCCCTAACTGGACTGCCCCCCCAGGGCCAGGGTTACCACCTGGCGCACCCGGGCAAGTGCCGTTGCCCTGAAGAGGTGGGTGAGCCCACTCTTGGGCGACGGCACTGGCACAGGGCCCATCATAGTACAATAAAGTGTCTCTGACAGTGGGGGGGCCCACCCGCCGTCAGACACACCGGTGTACTATGAGGGGCCCTGTGCCAGTACCAGCACCCACGAGTGGGCCCCCCTGCTTGCTCAGGGCCACAGCACTTGCAATACTTACCTCTCCCTGCTCCACCGCTGAGTAGTCTGGGCAGTTAAATCCTTCACAAGGACGGCCACTACAAATTTGGTGAACTGATCGATGATGGTTAAGACGTAGCTGTGGCTTGTCCTGCTGGGCTCTACCTTCAGATGATCAATGGCTACCATTTGTAATGGACGTTGACTCACAATCGGATGCAGTGGTGCTTTATGATCAGCTTTCACAGTTTTCCTAGTCACAGACGTGTGACATTCCTGCCACCATTTTTCAATGTCTCCTATCATGCCAATCCAATAGAATCGCCTACAGCCTGTGGCTTCTGTCTTTTGCACTCCAAAGTGACCAGACAGATCATGATAGGCAGGGAGGACCATGTCTACATCTCTCCCTGTGATCACAATTTGATGGATATGAGTAACGGTGATGGGATCCATGCTACTGCGATACAGAAACCCTTTCTTCACAAAGAACCGTGTTCGCTGTCTCCACAGACAAAGTAATTGAGGGTCAGCATCGCCTTTGCGAATTCTCCCGGGAGGTTTTCACATGATTAGTAATTCCCAAATTTCTGCAATCACTCGACTTTCCGTCTGTACTTGTATCCATCTAGTTTCCTGTAGTGGAGAGTCTTGACTGGCTTACTGAGACTGAAATATTTTTCTGAAGATTTAAAAGTACCCCAACACTGTATAATGGTGTATGCTTCGAATACATTTCGCTTTTTCTACTTTTTATATTCTGGTGTAATCCATACAGAGCCTGTGAGAGTTTGTGTCTGACTCTGGTAAAACATAAGAAGATTTAAAATAACCCCAAAACTGTATGCAGCTGTACACTTGTAATACATTACCCTTTTTCGACTTTGTCTGACTCCAGAAATATAGACAGAGATTTACAATTACCCCTAGACTGGATACACCTGGTATCTGCTGATACAGTACCTTTTTTCAACATTTTGGATTATGGTTAAATCCATACTGACTGAGTGAGCCTCTGAGGGTGACTCCTGAAATACTGTATATACGGAGTGTGTATAAAAGCCCTCACCTCCGACCGCCATTTTTCTTCTGCCCATCTTTACAGTAGGGAGAGGTTGCTGATGTTGTTTATCATTAGGGAGACACTTAGGCCTGTAAGCAGAAGTTCTTATGAGCTTGTGCTGAACGCAATTGTTGTGTACAGTTAGTGTGCAGTAACGGGGGGGGATTTTCTTGTGTGCAGCAGCACTAGTTATTAGGCTGCCTGCCAGTGACAGGGAGGATTTTCTTGTGTAGAGCAGTGCTGATTATTAGCCTACCTTATAGCAGTATTGCTGTGTGTACACTGCTGTGCAGACTGCTTTTTACACAGCACTAATACTTTTATTCTTTTTTTCTGCACAGTGAACGAACGTTCATTATTTCCCACACCGTATAGAGCTGTATGCTCCTCACTACCGTGTACCGGCTGGTATCACAGAGAAATACATGCTGACTATCTGTATGTGACTCTGGAAATATATAGGGAGATTTACATTTTCACTTATACTATATACACCTGGTATCTGCTGATACAGTACCTTTGTTCTAAATTTTTTATTACGGTATAATCCATACTGAGTGAGTGTGTGTGGTTTACTCCTTCAATATTTATGGAGATAAAAATTTTACCCTATACTATATACACCTCCTATCTTGTGATACAGTACCTTTGTTCGACATTTTGTATTACGGTCAAATCCATACTGAGTAAGTGCCTGAGGGTGGCTACGGAAATATATATGGAGCTTTAAATTGTACCCTATAATATATATACTTGCTATCTTGTTATCCAGTACCTTTTTTCAACATTTTGTATTATGGTCAAATCCAGATTGAGTGAGCGTCTGAGGGTGACTCCGGAAATATATACTGAGATTTAAAATTAGCCCAACACTGTATACAGCTGTATGCTTCTGATACGGTACCCTATTTTGCTATTTAGATTCTGGTGTAATCCATACTGAGCCTGTGAATGTCTGTCTGTTACTCCGGAAATATATTTGGAGATTTAAGATTACCCCAACACTGTATACAGCTGTACGCTTGTGATACATTACCTATTTACTGCTTTTTATATTCTGGTCTAATCTATACTGAGCCAGTGAGAGTCTGTTTCTGACTCTGGAAATATATACGGAGATTTACAATGACCCCTACATTGTATACAGCTGTACGCTTCTGATCCATTACCCTTTTACTGCTTTTTATATTGTGGTGTAATCTATACTGAGCCCGAGAGCGTCTGTGTCTGTCTCCTGAAATATATACGGAGATTTAGAATGTTTAAACTATACTACATATACCTGGTATCTGGTGATACTGCACCCTTTTTCAACTTTCCATATTCTTGTCGAATCCATCCTGGGCCTGAGAGTGTCTATGTCTGCCTCCTGAAATATATACGGAGATTTAGAATGTTTAAATTATACTATATATACCTGGTATCTGGTGTTACTGTACCCTTTTTCAACTTTCTATATTCTTGTCGAATCCATACTGGGCCTGAGAGCGTCTGTGTCTGCCTCCTGAAATATATATGGAGATTTAGAATGTTTAAACTATACTATATATACCTGGTATCTGGTGATACTGTACCCTTTTTCAACTTTTTATATTTTTGTCTAATCCATACTGAGCCTGAGAGCATCTGTGTCTGCCTCCTGAAATATATACGGATATTTTTTCTATTTTCACTATACTATATATACCTGGTATCTGTTGATACAGTACCCTTTTTCTACTTTTTATATTCTTGTCTAATCCATACTGGGCCTGAGAGCGTCTGTGTCTGCCTCCTGAAATATATACAGAGATTTAGAATTTTAAACTATACTATAAATACCTGGTATCTGGTGTTACTGTACCCTTTCTCAACTTTCTATATTCTTGACGAATCCATACTGGGCCTGAGAGCGTCTGTGTCTACCTCCTGAAATATATACGGAGATTTGGAATGTTTAAACTATATTATATATACCTTGTATCTGGTGATACTGTACCCTTTTTCAACTTTTTATATTATTGTCTAATCCATACTGAGCCTGTGAGCATCTGTGTCTGACTCATGAAATATATTCGGAGATTTACAATTATCCCTAGACTGTATACAGCTGTACGCTTCTGATACAGTACCATATATCTGCTGGTATTTTGGGTCCATTTTCACAAAAATTAGGAAGTATGGTGGAAGAGGCCGCAGACGTGGGCGGGGGGCCAGCTGGTACTGATGGTGGTGGTGGTGCATCTGCTGGTAGTGCCAAAAGCACAATAGCAGCTACGGCAGGAGGTGTTGACCCTGCATCATCGTCTGGCTCTGGAAGGCCTGGAAGGTTCCCTTTTCTGGGAGTAGTTAAACTGCTTTTAAAGCCGGAGCATCAGGAACTGGTTTTGACTTACATTGCCGAAACAGCCTCCAGCTCTATCGCCTCCTCTTCTGAAGTTTCAAAAAATGCAAGTACTGAGTCGTCAGTGCAGGCTTCAGGTCAGGAACAACCCCTTTCCTTGAGTCCTTCACCCCCACCAAAAGTGAAGGATGCGGCAGCCCACACTTCAGATTACTCCATGGAGCTCTTTTCACATACCATGCCTGGGTTATCAAGTCAAATCCTGAATTCCCCAGTCCAACATGAATCAGAGATGGAGTGCTCTGATGCACACCCACTGCTAGATGATTCTGCTGGTACATTCACCCACAGCACTACATTCCCCTCGCACTCTACAGAGCCAGAATCTGACCCTGATGAAACTCAGGTGCCCCTTCCTGCCTACTTTACCACCTTGCACGGTGACACAGAGGAAGGTGCAGATGAAAGTGCCAGTTCCCTGAGCAGGTGGGAGGGCATACTCGTGGGCGACGGCACTGGCACAAAGCCCCTCATAGTATGCAAAAGTGTCTCTGCCGGTGGGAGCGCCCACTCGCCATCAGACACACCAGCGTACTATGAGGGCCCCTGTGCCAGTGCCATCGCCCATGAGTGGGCCCCCTGCTTGCTCAGGGCCACAGCACTTGCAATACTTACCTCTCCCTGCTCCACCGCCGTGTCGTCTTCCACATTTCCTGACAGTGACATTCAGGTAAGAGAGCGTGATGACATCACATCTGTATGCCCTCTGCCTAAACAGTCCAAGTGCAGAGAGCTGGAAGATGGCGACGCTAAGGAGTCCAGAGTAGAGCAGTGCCCAGCGAGGAGAGGTATTTATTTTTTTTAAAGGTTGGGAGCAATTTTTGGGGAGCACTATACACTGGAGAATGATATATGGGGCCCATTATACACTAGAGCATCATCCATGAGGCCCATCATATACTGGAGCATTCCAAATGGAGGACATCAGACACTGGAGCAGCATTTACGGGGCCCATTATACACTAGAGCATTAGAAATGGGGCCCATTATATATGGAGCATTATTTGGGCCCATAAGACACTGGAGCATCATCCATGGGGCCCATCATATACTGGAGCATTCTAAATGGGGCAGATCAGACACTGGAGCAGCACCTATGGGGCCCACTATACACTGAAGCATTAGAAATGGGGCCCATTATATATGGAGCATTATTTGGGCCCATAGGAAACTGGAGAATCATCCATGGGGCCCATCATATACTGGAGCATTCTAAATGGGGCAGATTATATATGGAGCATTATTTGGGCCCATCATACACTGGAGCATCATCCATGAGGCCCATCATATACTGGAGCATTCCAAATGGGGGACATCAGACACTGGAGCAGCATGTATGGGGCCCATTATACACTGGAGCATTAGAAATGGGGCCTGTAATGGGGTCTTCTGTGCTGTAATACCTCTTTACATTACCACCCCGTTTCTCAGAAGGTCTACTCTGCTTTTCCTCACTTCTGAAAGAAGGGCGCTGGCTCAAAAAGCTTTGTAACATGGGAACATATAAAAGATCACTTCTCCACGTATTTCCAGTGTGACAACATTTTACTCATCGGTCTCAGAATATATATACATACAGAGGGCAGGACAATCAATGTGTGTCGGGCCAGTAGATAACAGGCTCCAATTAAGATGCCAGACGTACATTACAATAGCCGTGGGATTTACAAAGGTGAGGGGAGGTCGGAAGTGGAATATCTCATTTACCTGTGCCCAGGGGGTTGAAGCAGGTCAATTGCTGCATTAAGGGCATACATCTCACATTACACCTATCATACATGCATCTCCTATTTGGGGTGCTGGGGGGTTCTGTAACACGGCTCCCCTTTTCAGCAACGCGATCGGCATACACAGTATGATCCTTAACGGATCGGCTTGGGGATGACCCAAATCTATGGGGTTGGTACAAGTTTCATTTGTCGACTTAGTCCATTGGCGTTACCAATTTGTTTGCCGGCTTTGTAGTGGATGGTGAAGTCTAGAGGTTGTAGGGCTAAACTCCACCGCAATAATCTGGCATTGTCTCCAGAGACCTGATTAAGCCACACTATGGGATTATGGTCCGTTAGGAGGGAAAACTGTCGTCCATACAAATATGGTTGTAACTTCTTAAGTGCCCATACTACTGCCAGGCACTTCTTCTCGATGGCCGCTTAGCTTATTTCGCGGGGAAATAGTTTCTGACTCAGGTAAGCTACCGAGTGGTCTTGACCGTCCGGCCCGACTTGGCTCAGCACTGCCCCCAATCCAAACATAGAAGCGTCTATGTGAACAAGGAAACGTTTAGTTGGATCGGGTGTATTTGTGAGGGCATCCTTTAGCTGGCGGAAGGCTTCCTCACACTCGGGGGTCCAGGTTACCTGGCGGGGGAGGTTCTTACGGGTCAGATCAGTGCGGGGCTTGGCTATGCTGCTGTAATTGGGGACAAATTTCCTATAATACCCTGCTGTCCCTAGAAACGCCATGACCTAGGCTTTAGTGCGTGGGGTGGGCCATTTGGCTATGGCCTCAATCTTGGCTGGTTCTGGTCGCTGTTTCCCACTTCTCACCCAATGTCCTAAATACTGAACCTCTGCATTGCCCACGTGACACTTGTTGGGGTTCAAGGTGATTCCAGCCTTGTGGATCCTGTCCAATACTGTCTCTAGGTGATTTAGATGCTCATCCCATATCACGCTGTAGATGGCGATGTCATCCAGGTAGGCACAAGTATAGTCCTGGAGACCATCCAAAGCCAGACAGCCAGCCTCTGGAAAGTCGCAGAGGCATTCTTCATCCCGAATGGCATAACTCGAAACTGGAATAAGCCGAACGGGGTGACAAATGCAAACTTGGGAATAGCGTCAGGACTTAGAGGGATCTGCCAATAGCCTTTGCATAGATCGATGGTGGTCAAAAACTTTGCCCCCACCAGCCGGTCTAACAACTCATCCACATGCGGCATGGGATACGCATCCGTCACCATTTTCTCATTTAGCTTTCAATAGTCTACACAAAAACGGGTAGTCTCATCCTTCTTGGGCACTAACATTACGGGGGATGCCCAGGGACTATCTGACTCTTCAATGACCCCTAAACGCAACATCTCTTGTATCTCTTGTCGCATCCCTTCTCATACAGACTCAGGGATGCGGAAGGGGGGTTGTCTCAGGGGGTCTGATTCTTGGTCTCAACCTTGTGTTGTGCCAGTTGGGTGTACCCCGGTCTCTCTGAAAACATCCTCTGTCACTGCCTCAACAATGCCTCCACCTGCTGTCTCTCCCGGGGCCCTAGGTTTTCTCCCAAGTATACCTGGTCCCATGTTTTAGACTGAGTCGTCTCCCCTAAGACATCAGGCAAGGGGAGTCTGCTAAATCCTCTGCTTCGCGTGCACAGATGGCCACTACCTCTTCAGGGTGCTCTCGGTAGGGCTTCAGCATATTCACGTGGAACATGCGGATAACCCTGGGGTTGTCACAATCGGCGACATTGTAGGTGGTGTCGGCTATTTTCCCCACTACCTGGTAGGGCCCCTGCCATGCAGCTTTGAACTTGTTCTGCCTAGTTGGTTCTAACACCAGGACATTCTGTCCTATCTCAAAGGTGCATTCTCTGGCCCTCCGATTGTACCATACGCGCTGGCGCAGTTGGGCCGCCTGCATGTTCCCACATACAGCCTGAGTCAGCTACTGTAGGCAGTCCCGGAAGTCCAGCACATAGGGCACAATAGGTATCCCTTCTATGGTTCCCTCCCCTTCCCAGTGTTCTCGCACTAAGTTTAGGGGTCCCCTTACCAGCCTCCCGTATAACAGTTTGAATGAGGAGAACCCCGTGGATTCTGGGGCACCTCCCAATAGGCAAACAGGAGGTGTAGCATGAATTTCTCCCAGTCCCTGTAGGTCCTGGTAAATGTCCCAATGAGTTGTTTTAATGTTCCGTTAAAACGCTCACACAACCCATTGGTTTGCGGGTGGTACGGGGCGCTTCTAATGGAATTTACGCCGCACAGCTTCCACAGTTGGTCGGTCACTTCTGCTGTAAACTGGGTACCCTGGTCCGAGATAACCTCCCAGGGAAATCCAACCCATGAGAAAACCTGGAGCAGGGCAGCCACCACTGTCTCTGCCAATATGTTAGGTAATGCAACCGCCTCTGGATACCATGTGGCATAATCTACCACTGTCAATATATATTTTTTCCCTGACAGACTGGGTTTGGCTAACGGCCCTATCAGATCGACCGCTACTCGGCTAAATGGCTCCTCCACAATGGGGAGGGGGTGTAGTTTGACCTTGCAGTGATCTCCCATCTTGCAATGTGCTGGCAACTGTCACAGGTCTGGCAGTACTGACGAACATCATAGGTTACCCCCGGCCAAAAGAAGTTTTGTGTCAGACGATGCCTGGTGTGACTGACGCCGAGGTGCCTGGCCAAGGGTATGTCATGAGAGATTCGCAGTAGCTCCTGCCTATACTTCTTGGGAACTACCAGCTGTCGTTTTATAGTGGGGCTCATCCCTGTGTGGCACTGCTCTGTAACCCGGTAGAGGAGTCCCAGATGTCATACAAACTGTTCCCCTTCTAGTACTCCTCTCCCCTCCTGTGCCTTCCCACGATACCCCTGTAATGAGGGATCCTCAAGTACCTCCCTTTTAAACTCAGCTGGGGTGGCCCAAGAAATGTGTCTGGCTATGGGGATACGTGTAGGGCTGGAGTGTCTTACCTGGGCCTCCTCTGAGTGTGATTCCGCCTCCACAGCTCGAGCTTGTCTCCAGGTGGTCACAAGATAGGTCTCAGCCAGAAGGGCGACCGAGAATGCACACAACATGAGCCCCAAGTCATTTCCCAGCAAGACATCTGCAGGCAAATCTTCCATCAGGCCGACTTCAACAAGGCCATCCCTGACTCCCCAATTCAGGTGAATCCTGGCAGTGGGCAGTCGATGTATGGCTCCTCCTGCTACACGGATGGCCACTGTCTGGTCTGTCTTCTCTTGGTCCCGGACGAGATGAGGCTTCACAAGGGTCAAAGTTGCTCCTGAATCTCTAAGTCCCTGCATACATTTCCAGTTAACCCACACCGCCTGTCGATGCTGTTGTCGATTATCTGCCCGGGCTGCCTGCACGGGGTCTACTTTATGCAGCACTTCCTCCATCTCTTTCATCCCCGGATTAGTCATAGCCCCCAATGCTGGGTCAACTTTGCCCTGGTAGTAGTGTGCAGTGGCCCGGCTGACGGTAGCCGTTCCTGCCTTTGGCCACTGGGTACGCTGAGTCCGGTTGGGACATTGTCTTTGCAGGTGGCACAGCTGATGGCAGGTGTGGCAATGCACCCCAGGGGGACTCTGGTAAGCCGGGGGTTTAGCTGGTCCCCCGACAATCTTCTGTGGTTTAGGGGCCTCCAGACCCATGGGAGGGCCCCTAGTGACAGTCTTTGACCCTGACAACTGAGACCTCCTGCCATCATGATGTTCATCGGCCAGACGAGCAGCCTCCTCAAGAGTCATTGGCCATCTGTCCCGAAGCCATTCTTGTGTCTCGGGGTTTAGTCCAGTAAAGAATCGCTCTAACAAGAAGAGCTGGAAGATGTCTTCCTTAGTGGTTGCTTGGCTCCCTTGTACCCACTGTAGCAGTGACCGCCGTAGTTTACAGGCCCATTCAGCGTGGATATCTGTTACCTGTTCTATAAGTCCGTGGAACTTTTGGCGGTATGCCTCTGGTGTCAGCGCTTACCGGGCAAAGATCACTTCTTTGACCCGCTCATAGTCCATACAGTTCTCATCAAGTACCGTGCAATAGGCATCCGCTGCCTGGACTGTCAGCTTGCTGGCCATAACCTGAACCCAATCTTCCGGCGTCACTTGATGAAGGGCACACTGCCGCTCAAAGTCCTGCAGAAAGCCTTCAATGTCTTCATCTGCCTCCCCCAACTGTCGGAAGGCATTATACTGGATTTTTTGTGGCTTACTGCTGACGGTAGCTGGGCGGAGGTCAGAGCCCCCCCTGCTCGCTGACTCTCCTCTCTCTGCTCTGCCATCTCCATCTTGGCTAGCTCTATCTTGGCTATCTCTATTTTGGTTCGCTCTGCCATCTCCATCTTGGCTAGCTCTATCCTGGTCCACTCTGCCATCTTTTCCTTCAGATCAGTATGCACATCAGCCATCACCTCTCGTACGATCTCTACTGCAGGGTTTGGGCCATAGAACACCAGTCTGCTCTTTACCTCCCTCTGGAATTCAGTCTGTTCCACGTTCACATTGGGAGGCGCTGCACTGTCCATGATGGCTGCTATCAAATACGCTTTTGTTTTGTTGCTGGCGATTAACCCTCGAGCTTCCAGCAGGTCTTTTAATGTATTCCTCTCTAACTTCTGGTACTTGTTTTCCATTCAGTCCTTTACTCCTATAGACGGGGTATCATATCCCGCTGTCTGCCACCAGTGTAACGGGGTCTTCTGTGCTGTAATACCTCTTTACATTACCACCCCGTTTCTCAGGAGGTCCACTCTGCTTTTCCTCACTTCTGAATGAATGGCGCTGGCTCAAAAGGTTTTGTAACATGGGAACATATAAAAGATCACTGCTTCTCCACATATTTCCAGTGTGACAACATTTTACTCATCGGTCTCAGAATATATATACATACAGAGGGCAGGACAATCAATGTGTGTCGGCCAGTAGATAACAGGCTCCAATTAAGACGCCAGACGTACATTACAATAGCCATGGGATTTACAAAGGTGGGGGGAGGTCAGAAGTGGGATATCTCGTTTACCTCTGCCCAGGGGGTCGCAGCTGGTCGGTTGCTGCATTAAGGGCATACATTTCACATTACACCTATCATACATGCATCTCCTATTCGGGGTGCTGGGAGGTTCTGTAACAGGGCCCATTATATATGGAGCATTATTTGGGACCATAAGACACTGGAGCATCATCCATGGGGCCTATCATATACTGGAGCATTCTAAATGGGGCAGATTATATATGGAGCATTATTTGGGCCCATAAGATACTGGAGCATCATCCATGGGGACCATCATATACTGTAGCATTATGTGGAGCTCATCATATACTGTATGGAACATTATATGGGACCAATTATTCTGTATGGAGAAATATATGGGGCTCATTATTCCGTATAGTGCACTATGTGGTGGCCATAATACTGTATGGAGTAATATACTGTCCGTTTTTTGAGCTATTGTAGAATTTAAAATAGATATCAGTCATGTCATGTGAGAAGTGAAGTATTTTTCATTGTACTATACCTACAGTATATTTCTGTGCCGTATCGGAGCATCATGAATTGTGGTATGTGTTAAAGGGGCCCACTGACACTCTTTGGCCCGGGGCACATGAAAACCTGGAGCCAACCCTACCCTCCCCACAACTTTAGCCAAATAACCCCCAGTGTTCAATGCATAACTATTATTATAAAGTAACTTAAGGTTGACAAGCTTAAGTAATAAGAATTGATGTTGTTGGCATTGAAATGGGCACTGTAGGTGTGTTTCCTGTCCTCCACTCCCTGTCGACTTTGCTTCCCCATTGACTTGCATTGGGTTTCGTGTTTCAGTCAGACCTCCGACTTTTCCCTATAGTCGGCCGATTTCGTTCAACTCGACTTTTGAGAAAGTCGGGTTTCATGAAACAAGACTCGACCCTAAAAAAGGCAAAGTCGCTCATCTCTATTGATGACTTATCCACAGGATTTAGTGGATAAGGTGCCACCGGCGCCTGCACAGTAGCTGCATTCGGATCGCCGGTAGCAGCTTCAGTGCACTCGCAGCAGGCACCATTTTCAGATTTTTTTTATTTATGTATACCATCAAAAACAATAATTAAATACACATTATAGATGGGATCATGCTGCAGTGCAGGCACCTCCGCCGGTGCCTGCCTGCAGAAGGTGATTTAAAAAAAATATATATATATATTATATTCTTTATGTAAACTAAATAAGTCATGAATATCTGATCAGCTAGGGTCCAACACCCGGCACCCCCGTTGATCAGCTGTTATCAGTGTCGGCGGCCACTGGCAGGAAGCCGCTCCCTCTACTTGTGATCGATCAGGGCTTGCACATCCACGTCCTATTCAAATCAATAGGAGGCGGATGTGTGGCATCCTACAAATCTGGCAAAATTCGAATTCGCCAAATCGCATGATTTTACTAGGAAATTTGATTTGCTACAAATTTATTCTTCATCACTGGAATGTCCCTTATTATGCCCTAATTTCTGGATAGGCATACCATTAGTGCATCCTGTTCAGCCAGACAGGGATCTAAGAGGTAAGAGTGCCTATTTCCACCTCCAAAGCATTAAGCAGCTGTCACAGAGAGAATATTGTTGTTGCAGAAATACCTTCTTTTGCCTGGGTCTAACATTGCCACAAAACTTAAGCTGAAGGCAAAAAAAAACAACTAATATTAATTTCACTGTTCACTTCCACTGCTGAAAGTCCCCCCTACTGTCTTCTATGCCTTTTCTTACAATGTGCTGAAACCCTAGGCACCTTCAGGCTAGGCCAGGTGTGTAACACTCATGTCGGCAGACCCTGCAGCCGCTGATGGCTCATGAGCTGGGTGTGCCCAGTGCCAGAGTTCTTCTTCTAAACACAATGCAACCTGCTAACAGGGCGGGTATTTGGAGGGAACAGTAAGGAGGAGATTTATTATGACAGGCAGCCTGATAGAGTGCTTCCAGTGCTAGTCTCAAGGGGGTCTCCTTGGCTCATTGTATAAATTTTTTATTCAACTCTTAAAAGTCCCTCTTGCTTAGGTCAGGTTAAGTGATCAACATCAACAATCTGAATAAGAGCAAATCAGAGCCAGCAAAATTAATTCTGTGATACAGTGTCATACCGCTAATAGTTTCTGAACACATGGCCTTCAACCAGAGGATGCAGGTATAAATGAGCGCAATAGTGGAACAGAGAGCCATTGGCTACGAGGGCCCTTTTACAGTGTGAGAGAGCCACCATACTGTGTGAGGGTATGATACGGTAAGTGGGGGGGCATTTTGTTGGCATCGTACTCTTTAGTGGAAAAGATAGGGTATTGTAGTGGATGAGAATACTGAGACGCTTCAATAGTGCTAATATCATTTTAATCAATATAATGGCACTAACCTGACACTGTAGGTTACTCAGCACAATTCTGCTGACAGGTTTCCTTTAATCCGTTACCTTTACAAACTTCTTCATTATACTCAACTTGATATGCAAGGGCGGTAAGAAAATCTTATGTCGGTCAACAAGTGCTGGCTGCAGGACAGTTTTACTTCTTGGCTGAAATGAATTTCGGAGATACCAGTCTCCTTTTCTGTAGTGATATTCTCTTGCACAACTATCCCACTTACACAGAAAACAGCAGTGCTTTGTGTATCGGTCTTGGAGACCAAGTAAGAGGGTAACCACTTAACTCACTACAGAGGAGCCCCTAATTTTGTTCATAGTTCAGGCACCTAAACAGCGGTTTCATTTTGTCATAGATTACTGTAGAATTTCGCAGGAATGCAAGATGTCTCCACGGACAAGAGACAGATCAAGAGTTAAAATATTTATTAAACAGGGAATGTACTCCACGCAGGGAATGAGGGATTGTAGGGTGATGGTAAAGAATGGGGCAGAATAGGGAGAGTGGCACGGTAGGTCAGGGACGAACTAAAGTTCAGTATCAGTAATAAAGAGGTAAAACTTATCAGTCTGTAGTCTTCTTGGGTGCAGCTCCTCGGGGATCCAACGGTGGCACCGACAACATCAGCACGTGACGTCACGGTGAGGTCTGTAACAGGCGGGGATCCAATGGTGGCACTGGCAACAGCGGCACACTTCGTCTCAGCGAAGTCTCTGAGAGGCAGGAAGATTTCCTGTGCTAGACACGTTTAAGCACGGGGAAGCAGAGCACGCTGCTCACCAATCTGCGTGCTGCACTTACTTGGTGCCAACCCCTCCTGCAGCGCGCGCTTTTTCTTCTTATACTCCTGTGGCTGCGTGCTCTTTCTAGGCTCTCCCCACCCACTCCTGTCATCAGGAAGCGCTGTCTCTCTCCTCCTTCCTTCCTGCAGCAGGGGAAGGTCCGCCTCTCTCAGGCTTCCCCCCGGAAACAGAGGATGCAGTCTTTTTAGTTTCAGACATGGCATGCAGGTACCCGCGGTCCGGACAACCTCCTTACATTTCTTTCATGTGGATGCATAACCAACTGGAATTGAAGTTAGCACATTGCCATTATGTATCAAGATGGCTTTTAGGCTTGTTTTGAATGAATCGATGAAGAGCCTCGATTCCTTTGGATTATGAGTTATCTTCAGAGCCTCCATTAAACTGCTCATTTTTTCTGTACCAAAAATCCTCAATCCTATTTATGAGGACAAAAAACTTTCAAGAATCAAATACTTATAAAGATGAGGCTTTATAATAGGCTAAAAATATCTTTATTAAAACAATTTATAAAAAACAAAATCATGCAAAGATATACAGTTGTGGCCAAAAGTATTGACACCCCTGCAATTCTGTCAGATAATACTGTTTCTTCCTGAAAATGATTGCAAACACAAATTCTTTGGTATTATTATCTTCATTTAATTTGTCTTAAATGAAAAAACACAAAAAGAATTGTCCTAAAGCCAAATTGGATATAATTCCACACCAAACATAAAAAAGAGGGTGGACAAAAGTATTGGCACTGTTCGAAAAATCATGTGATGCTTCTCTAATTTGTTTAATTAACAGCACTTGTAACTTACCTGTGGCACCTAACAGGTGTTGGCAATAACTAAATCACACTTGCAGCCAATTGACATGGATAAAAGTTGACTCAACCTCTGTCCTGTGTCCTTGTGTGTACCACATTGAGCATGGAGAAAAGAAAGAAGACCAAAGAACTGTCTGAGGACTTGAGAAACCAAATTGTGAGGAAGCATGAGCAATCTCAAGGCTACAAGTCCATCTGCAAAGATCTGAATGTTCCTGTGTCTACCGTGCGCAGTGTTATCAAGAAGTTTAAAGCCCATGGCACTGTGGCTAACCTCCCTAGATGTGGATGGAAAAGAAAAATTGACAAGAGATTTCAACGCAAGATTGTGCGGATGTTGGATAAAGAACCTTGACTAACATCCAGACAAGTTCAAACTGCCCTGCAGTTCGAGGGTACAACAGTGTCAACCCGTACTATCCGTCGGCGTCTGAATGAAAAGGGACTGTATGGTAGGAGACTCAGGAAGACCCCACTTCTTACCCTGAGACATAAAAAAGCCAGGCTGGAGTTTGCCAAAACTTACCTGAAAAAGCCTAAAACGTTTTGGAAGAATGTTCTCTGGTCAGATGAGACAAAAGTAGAGCTTTTTGGGCAAAGGCATCAACATAGAGTTTACAGGAGAAAAAAAGAGGCATTCAAAGAAAAAAACACGGTCCCTACAGTCAAACATGGCAGAGGTTCCCTGATGTTTTGGGGTTGCTTTGCTGCCTCTGGCACTGGACTGCTTGACCGTGTGCATGGCATATGAAGTCTGAAGACTACCAACAAATTTTGCAGCATAATGTAGGGCTCAGTGTGAGAAAGCTGGGTCTCCCTCAGAGGTCATGAGTCTTCCAGCAGGACAATGACCCAAAACACACTTCAAAAAGCACTAGAAAATGGTTTGAGAGAAAGCACTGGAGACTACTAAGGTGGCCAGCAATGAGTCCAGACCTGAATCCCATAGAACACCTGTGGAGAGATCTAAAAATGGCAGTTTGGAGAAGGCATCCTTCTAATATCAGGGACGTGGAGCAGTTTGCCAAAGAAGAATGGTCTAAAATTCCAGCAGAGCATTGTAAGAAACTCATTGATGGTTACCGGAAGCGGTTGGTCGCAGTTATTTTGGCTAAAGGTTGTGCAACCAAGTACTGTATTAGGCTGAGGGTGCCAATACTTTTGTCTGGCCCATTTTTGGAGTTTTGTGTGAAATGATCAATGTTTTGCTTTTTGCTTCATTCTCTTTTGTGTTTTTTTCATTTAAGACAAATTAAATGAAGATAATAATACCAAAGAATTTGTGATTGCAATCATTTTCAGGAAGAAACTGAGTATTATCTGACAAAATTGCAGGGGTGTCAATACTTTTGGCCACAACTGTATGTAATGTAATATAAACAGAGGGAGTACAAATACAGGAAAAAAGGTGGGTATACCTGGATAAAAACATATAATAGAGGTCTGCTTAAGTATTAAGAATAATTATTCCTAACACATGATCATATCATATAAATAGTAGTTATACAGAAAGAAACCCATATAATGATGAGCTTAATAACTGTGAAGGGAATCCTAACAGCTTATACTAATAATATAACTGATATACAGTCCCTACATCAATGCACATAACTATCAGAAGAAAGGGGTAATGATGGACTCTTGCAGTAATGTCTTATATCAATATAGGAATATTGTATCCACATAAGACTAATAGATAGAATACATTGATGATATAATAGAATAGCTGCTATCAAAGCAATAATGATGATTAAATAATAAAGATGAAATTTTTGTATAAACCTGTATGAAAGGTGTCAAAGTAATTACAACCTCTTCTGAATCTTGAAAATTAAAGCAAATCAGCAAATTTAAGCATCATATTCTTTTTCATCACCACAAAATTAGAAAAGTGCAACTGTTTTTGTCTCTGAATCAATTTGGTGGCACAACAGTGTTATTTGAGTGCGTTATTATACAGAATCCAATGTGGAAAATATCAAGTATATACACCAATATGTGCAGGCTCGGACTGGCCCATAGGGTAACAGGGGAATCCCCTGGTGGGCCCATGTGTAGATCTGGACCCCCAGCCCCACTGTATGAGAAGTACTTGGCATAATTCAATTGATTCTGTATAGAAATGGCAACATCTATATATTATATAGAGATATATATTATATACAGATATCTATATATTATATAGAGATACAGGTAAATTTATGGACAAGGGTAGTGTGATATTTGTATGCAAGTGGGCACCCAAAGTCAGAGTCACTGGTGAGTCCTTGGCACCCCAGTTCGACACTGCATATGGGCATGTGGATAATATGTGAGTAATAAATATTAAAACCCATGTACAAGATTACAATAGTATAAATTAAATAAATAAATGCACGATACCTGACAAAAACATATACAGTGCAATATAGGGTGCACATACAGTAATTGTGTATATTAGTGTGCATATGGGCGTATTTGTATACATACTCATATATAGTAAACAGAATACTGTTTATGTAAATTGTCAAATGTTTTTAAAAAGGAAAAAATGAATAATTTATATATATAAAGCTGGGTGTATGTATGTGTGTGTATGTATCAACCCACGCCCACTTAGCAGAGCCCCGCCCACTCCGCAAAGCCACCGGGAAAGAGCCCTTGGTCCAGGGACACCCGACAGCAGTTGTGACACACAGCTTGGCCTCACATACATTGCACACAAAGCTCTGCTGCAGGGACCCCCTGATCTCATGTATACGGGGTTACTATACCTCCCCCAGTGATGTGATATAAGACCCTGCTCTGTGACAGGAGATGACACTTCTCCAGCACCTGCACACCCCTGTGTCTGACTCCTCCTCCCTTGCACATGACTGGTCACATGATCGTGGCATAATCACAGGTCCATTATCTGCCCAGGATCTCGCATCTACCGAGAGTTGAGGCAGGGAAGAAAGGAAAAAAGTAGCAGCAGGTGACGTGGGGTGGTGCCATCCTCTCCAGCAGCAGTGACGGCCCCTCTCTGGTTTCTCTCTGTCTGCCCTGCTCACTGCCACCAATGTGCTGATTGGGACATAAGGCCGGGGCCACACTTGTGAGTGCAATGTGAGAAACTCGCGTGAGTCTCTCCATCAATACCCGGTGGTTCGGACCGGAGCATTCAGCTGCATATAAATACATGCAGCTGCACACTCCGGTCCCGAGTGCCGGCGACAGTGCCGGGTATTGATGCGAGAAACTCGCGCAAGTTTCTTGCATTGCAGTTGCAAGTGTGACCCCGGCCTAAAGCCCAGAAACTCTCCAGACTCAGGAATGGATCTATGCACCAGCTGCTGGCCTGGCAGGAAGGAGGAAAGAAGAAACCCATCCACACACAGGCGGAGCCCCCGCTGTCAGTCTGCACTGGAGAAGAGCAGCGACATGAACAACAACAAACAGCAACCAGGAAATTGAAGCCACCAGGAATCCAGTGAATGCACCTTCAATCAGATGATGGAATAAATAAAGTAAGTGTATATGCGGAACAATGCTAAATGGAGAAGAGAAAACCTAAATAAAATAAGTAGATTGGAGCAGAAGGATCAGGTACTTGGATTTTAACATGCACAAGCCTTTTCTTCTCAGGAAAGATTAGGCATGTCTTACTCCCAATACATCACTCACGCACAACAGACTGAGTTTAGTATCCATGGTTGTATGACTGGTCAATCACTTCTGGAATCTCTGTGACTAAAATTCACAGATTATTGTTGATCAATAGATTATTCAATTATAATAGGTCAATAACCAAAAAAATGGATCCGAGTAAGTAACATCAGCATGTTTACTGCCTGTAATGATTTCCAGTCAATAATATTGCATATTGATCAGTGCCATTTGCTTTTGGGTAAATGTTTGTTCCTCCTTACTTTTATTTTTGTCATTTTTTCATAAGTGCTCCTATGAAATTTTGTTTGGCTAATTATTAGCTCATGTAAAAAATTCCTTAAAAATATAATCTCGAATAAAAAAATAAAAAAACATGTTTTACCCTATTTCTTGAAATATAGGATAATGTGCAACATCCTAATTGTATAGTGCTTCTGAATAAATACATTATCCTTCCTTTTGTTGATTCAAACTATCGCTTAAGGCTCATTCACACGTCAGTATTTGGTCAGTATTTTGCATCAGTGTTTGTATGCCAAAGCCAGGAATGGAACTTACCGAGAAAAAAATATAATTGAAAGACTGATGTCTGTCTTTGTTTTGGAGACACTCCTGGTTTTGGCATACAAATACTGATGAAATATTGATCAAAAATACTGATGAGTGAAAGAGGCTTAAAGGGCCTGTCACACTAAGCGATATCGCTAGCAATATCGCTATAACGTCACTGGTTTATGTGATGTTATAGCGATATCGCTAGCGATATCACTATGTCTGATACTTACCTCCGACCGCTCCCCCGCTGGTTATCGCTGATCACGCGAGAACGTCCAGGACCGTTTCTCGTCGGCGGCTTCCTGCTGGCGCCGACGAGCGACGCGTGGACGCAGGCGAGAGGACGTCAGGATCGCCTCATCTGACAGGTAAGTAGCGACCCCCGACCCCTGCTATGTCGCTGGTGAGATCTGCCTGTGTGGCAGCTCACTAGTGACCACCTAGCGATGTACCAGCGATCCTGACCGTGTCATATCGTTGGTCGGGATCGCTGGTACATCGCTAAGTGTGACAGTACCTTTACACAACACGATATAGCAGACGTTTTACAACCAGAACAATGAGATAGAGCAAATCAAGTTAATTAAATCTTTTAATTTTACCGCAGGTCACTCCATACATTTTTTTTTCCCAAAAAATTTTTGACAACAAAATAAATGTAGAAATAAAACATAGTCGTGGAGCCCGCGATTGTGTTAATAAATCTGTTGAAAACTGCCCAAGTTATTCTGAAGCTAATTATAACCAAGCCAAGCAAATGAAGTGAAAAGAGAATTAATGGAGACCAGCTCCCTCCCATAAACTAATGAGGCATGGATCATACCAATAGCTATTCTAGATGAAAAATTAACCCACACTGCAAAAGAAAAAAAGAAGTGTTTTCGTTTGTTAACAGATAACCTTTAAGACAGAAACCCGCAGAGAAAGAAAATGAACATTGCTGCATTAACACATTCAAGCTGTTTAATGCCTTGTGTAGGACAGCGGGCTGCCTGCTTTTCTGTGGAGAAATGACTTCCTAGAATTTAATATTACCTTTCTTTATCCTTGTTAGTTTACCATTATTTCAATCTAAAAATCGGTGACCTAAAGATGCCAGAAAAATCTCTACTGCATTCTGAAAGTTATTTCTCGATTTGACATCCGTTCGCTCTACATTTGCTGTTCCAGTACTCCATGTCTAAATTGTAACATTAAATCATTCAGTTCACTTTGCAGAAACTCTTGTTATTCTTCTAGCAAGACAAACATGTGTTATTCCCAGTGATTTCATTGTCTGCTGTACCAGATGGACTTTGCCCCACTAAAGTGCTTCTCTTAATTACAGTGCTTGGCATGATGGAAAAGTCTTATGAATGATTAAAAGGAAAGTATCGCCTCCAATTTTTTTTGCTAATTAAAACAGATAATGCTGCATGATGTTATTTTCTTATTTGTTTTTATTTTCTGATTATAGATTTTTTAATTTTAATCTTTAAAATAATATCCCAAATACACTCCATAAGTGGAGGATAAAACAGGCACCAGTAAGCCCGTTTATACAGAAAATTATTTATTATCAATAATTTGTGTGGTCGGGTCCAAGCGAGAATATAATCCATCACATTTCATAAGACACAAATATTGTTGGAGTTCTACTTTAAAGGGAACCTGTCAACAGCAAAAATGAACATGCTTAATTTGCAGGTTAATAGTGTTAATAACCTGCACGTAGCCAAACGTGAAACGAGAAATTTAACTTTATTCTCCCTAGCAGCATTTGGTTTCAGTTATGGGGACAGTGCCTCCAGACCTGCCTGACAGCCGGCCCCATTGCAGAACCAGTCTCAGTCAGTGGCAGGGCACAGTTACAACATCCGCTTTGTATTCTCAGAGCAGTGACAGAACCAGTGCCGGCCCCATGACTGAAACCGAATGTTCCCGGGGGGGGGAATAAAGTTCATTTTCTCCTTGCAGCCTTTGGCTAATGCAGGCTAGTAACGCTATTACCCTGCAGATTAAGCCCATACAGTATATGCAGGGTAATAGTATTTTTGGTGCTGCTGACAGGTTCCCTTAAACCACATTCAGAATGCCTAGTTTCCCAGAATACAGCACTATTGCTTGTACGCCGAGGATGCCTAGTCACGTGGGATTGGAATAGAAATAGATTCGCTGTAGCTGCAGTTCCACTTACTAAGAAGTTGTTCTTGTGGTTACCAATGTATCTTAGTTCAGGGAGCGATGTTCTGTTGTGTCAGTTCAATTTGGTTCAAGAATCTAGAGATGTTCTGGGGAGATAGAGAGCCATACTGACAAACTATAAGCATAAACAAGGACCAGGCGTGTGATGCCACAATTTGCTGAAAAGTGGCCTTTTTGTGGCCAGAGTCCCAAACTTCTACATGTTTCAAAAATCTTCAGTTTCTTTCGTCAGGGAGTATCTATGTATCATGATTCTGTTAAACCCCTTAACGTCCATTGACGGACATAGTCCGTCATGGCCAGGTGTAAGTTCCTGCATCATGATGGACTATGCCCGTCATGCATTTAAACTGTCATGGCATGTAAACACGCTGTGACAGTTCCATGCCGACAGCTGTCACCGACAGCTAAGAGGCACGGGAAGAGGTGCGGGGACCCATGCCATCAGTCCCCGCCCCAGAACGCTGTGATCGGTCAGTCAATCTGACTGACCGATCACAGCATGACCGTGCAGGAGATGCTGAAATATCAGCACGTCCCGCCTGGTCAATGCAGGAGCTCAGTGCTGCCAGTGGCTGAACTTCTGCACTAACAGCCAGGAGCGGCGTCTGCGCCCCTCAAGGCTATTAACCCCCTAATTGCTGCGATCGAGCGTGATTGCAGCGCTCAGGAGGGAGGCAGAGGGACAAGAGCTCCATCTGCCTTCAGATCGGCGTCCCCACAACGTCATTGCGGGGCCCGATCGTTGCCATGTTGATGGAAAGCATCTGACGGAAAGCTCACAGCATGGTGTCTGAAGCTTTCAATATAGGTATAATGCACTGCAATGCATTATACCTGTGTAATTTTTTTTAAAAAATATGTAAAAAAAAATTAAAAAATAATTAAAAAATCTACTAATAAATACACATTTTTATGTAAAAAGAATTAAATAAACATTAAAAGCACACATTTGGTATCGCACTGTCCGTAAAAATCCAATCTATAAAAGTGTCAAACTAGATAACCCTTTCAGTGAACGCTGCAAAAAAAACGCAAAAAAGTAGCAAATTATGCTTTATCATGATATCACTTGGAAAAAGTGGAATAAAACGCGATCAAAAAGACAAATGTAAATAAAAATAGTAAAACTGAAAATGCCATCTTATCCCGCAAAAAACAAGCCGCCATATAGCTCCATCAGCGGAAAAATAAAAAAGTTATAGCTCTCAGAATAAAGCAATGCTAAAATAATTATTTTTTTCTATAAAAGTTTTTATTGTGTAAAAGTGCCAAAATATAAATATGGCATCGCTGTAATCATACTGACCCGAAGAATAAAGCTGCCTTACCAATTTTACCACACGCAATACGGAAAAAAAATTCCTGACTTGCTGGTTTTTGTTCATTCTGCCTCCACAAAAATCAGAATAAAAAGTGATCAAAAAATGTCATGTGCCCGAAAATGGTACAAATAAAACGTCAGTTCGTCCCACAAAAAACAAGCTCTCACATGTGGGCCGAAATATGGAAAAATTGTAGCTCTCAAAATATGGCCCTCTCCAGTCCATACTTAATGCAGCAGCCAGGGTCCTCTATCTGGCTAATCGGTACTCGGACACGTCTGCTCTTCCCCAGTCCTTACATTGGCTGCCCATTCATTATAGGATCCAATTCAAAGTACCGTACTTGTTCTCACCCACAAAGCTCTCCACAGTGCAGCACCAACAAAACATCTCCTCCCTCATTTCTGTCTATTGGCCTAACCAACCGCTGCACTCTGCAAACGACTTTCGACTAACTTCTGCACTAGTCCGTACCTCCCACTCCCGACTCCAAGACTTCTCCCGTGCTGCGCCAATCCTCTGAAATGCTCTACCCCAAGAAATTAGGACTATTCACAATTTGCATAGTTTCAGGCGCTCCCTCAAACCACATTTGTTCAGAGCGGCCTATCACATTCTCTAATCAAAGTCATTCTATGTGTAAGTGTGCGTGTGTAGCACATTCACTATCTCCATCCATCCCTCACTTCCTCAAGATGGCTGGACCATCATTGTAAATACACCATTGTAAATACACACCTGTACTCTGTATCTCCCCCACCTCATTGTAGATTGTAAGCTCTCACGAGCAGGGTCGTCTTATTTTGCTTTAATTATTGTATTGTTAACGTTGTTACTTATGACTTGTGTTTTGAAACTGTTAAACTGTAAAGCGCTGCAGAATATGTTGGCGCTATATAAATAAAGATTATTATTATTATATGGCGATGCAAAAACTTCTCACAAAAAGAAGCGTCTATTAGTTTGTGACAGAAGCTAAACATAAAAGAAGGATATAAATCTGGTATCTCTGTAATCGCACCGACCCAAAGAATAAAGTCACCTAATCACTTATACCGAACGAGGAACAGCGTAAAAAATAAAACCAATTCTTAACCTTTTGTGGATTTGTTCATTCTGTCTCCCAAAGATCGCAGTAAGGCGATCATAGTGGTTTACCCCCACATATGGAGAATCAACATACTCAGGACAAATTGCACAAATTCACTTCTGTGAAGCACTTGGGGGTTCAAAGTGCTCACCACACATCTAGATAAGCTCCTTGGGGGGTCTAGATTCTAAAATGTGGTCGCTTACACCGTTTAGGTACATCAGGGGCTCTCCAAACGCGACATGGCATCCGCTCTCAATTCCAGCCAATTTTACATTCAAAACCTCAAATGGTGCTCCTTCCATACCGAGCCCTGCTGTGCGCCTAAAGAGTGGTCTTCCTCCACACATGGGGTATCAGTGTAGTCAGGAGAAATTGCACAACAAATATTGTGATTCGTTTTCTCCTGATACAAAATTTTAAAAAGTGTGTCCGAAGTAAAATTTTTGTGAAAAAAATTAAATGTTCATTTTTTCGTTCCACGTTGCTTTAATTCTTGCGAAGCACCTGTAGGCAGGGACGTAAATACCATGGTCGCAGCAGTCGCCACTGCAACCGGGCCTGGGGGAGTCAGGGGCCCGGCAGGTCAGACCATGATATCTCCCAACCATCCCGATTCTCGCGGGACAGTCCCGTTTTTGACCCCACACATCCTGCCCGTAAGTATATTCTTCCTGCACTGCACTGAGCCGCCATGCCCCCCCATGCACCCCATCCTTGCCCTCCCAGATAGACCCACCGCAGCCCCCAAAGCCTGCAATGACGTCCTAGGCTGTTCTGTGGCTGTGCGCACAGGACCTGTGATGAGGTCACAGGAGGGGAGGAATCAGGGGTCACATGATCAAGGGCCTCAGTGTCTCGCTGTGCTGGTTGTCATGGTGCTGGATGAGGTAAAGTTTATGTGTGGGGTCAGGAGGGGTTTACCATGTGGATGTAGCAGAGCCATGTGTGTACGAGGTGTACAGAGCGGAGCCGCGTGTGTACGAGGTGTACGGAGCGGAGCCGCGTGTGTACGAGGTGTACGGAGCAGAGCCGCGTGTGTACGAGGTGTACGGAGCAGAGCTGCGTGTGTACAAGTTTGACGGAGAGGAGCCGGGTGTGTACGAGGTGTACGGAGCAGAGATATGCGTGTATTTTGTAAGTTCGCATCGGGGCCCATTACTTTATAGCTGCCTGAAGGGTTAATAAACTTTTTGAATGCGGTTTTAAGCACCTTAAGGGGAGCAGTTTTTAGAATAGTGTCACTTTTGGGTATTTCCTGTCATATTGACTCCTCAAAGTGACTTCAAATGTAAAGTGATCCCTAAAAAAATGGTTTTGTAAATTTTGTTGAAAAAATGAGAACTCGTTTGTCAAATTTTAACCCTTATAACTTCGTAACAAAAAAATTATGTTCCAAAAATTATGCTGATGTAAAGTAGACATGTGGGAAATGTTATTTATTAACTATTTTGTGTGACATAATGCTCCGATTTAGGGGAATAAAAATTAAAAGTTTGAAAATTGTGAAATTTTCTATATTTTTGCCAAATTTACATTTTTTCACAAATAAACTCAAGATGTTTTGAAGAAATTTTACTACTGTGATAAGGTACAATATGTCATGAAAAAACATTCTCAGAATCAGTGGGATTTGTTAAAGCGTCCCAGAGTTATAATGACATAAAGTGACAGTGGTCAGATTTCAAAATTAAGGTCTGGTCATTAACCTACAAAGTGGCTTGGCCTTCAAGGGGTTAATGGGTGAACTCAGACACCATTTGTATCATATAAATTGCATAATTTTATTTTTGGCACACGAATATGAGGATGACCATTTTGTCTGAAATAGTTTTCCGCAGCCATAATGACTGTGTGAACCTATAGACGTCTTTGGCGGTGACAAAGGTCATGAGGCAAAAATCGCTATATATTGCTGCTACATCTCACCATAAGGCTGTGTGCCCACGATGCGTTTTGTTAAGCATTTCCGCAGCGTTTGTGCCGGATCAGATGCTGCAGAAATGCTTAAAAGATGCATCAAATTAATTAGCATGCGTTTTTGGCTTTTTGTGCCAATGCATGCGTTTTTAACCGCTCAGGAATCGCTTAGCGGCTAAAAACGCAGCATGCTCATTAATTCCCGCATTGCTCAGCATTTTTAGCCATCCCCAATGTTCCCAGAAATCGCGTGTCAAAAAACGCGTCAAAAACGCGTAAAAAAACTAGCAAGAAACGCGCAGAAAAAGACGCGCGTTTTCTGGGAAAGGGGATCCTTTTCCTGAGCGTCTAAAAACGCTAGCGTGGGCACATAGCCTAAGGAAAGTGAAAGGGGTCACCCGCAAGGTACCATGACAAGCAAATCCCCAAAACTTGGAATCTATTGGGTTGCTTGCCACTTGCTTGTCACAGTTGTGATACATTACAGATCTCAGTGCAACTCCATTCACTTGCAATATGCTGAGATGTAGCAGCACACTTTGGCTTGTGTCAACAGCCATTATCACCTAGATTATTAAAAGAATAGGAGCCCTATTTTAGTAATAAGAAAAAAAATAATTTTCAAGTTGACTACTTTGCTTTTACTATTAAAAACAACTATTAAAATGTTATAATCAAAAAGTAAAACCAGAATTGGAAAAAAGGTGTTTATTGTATACTAGATGGTGGCCCGATTCTAAGGCATCGGGTATTCTAAAATATGTATGTAGTTTATTTATGAAGATTTAAGAATAATGCAATTAATACATAGGATTTTCCAGGTAAAATCCATCGACGATAGGGGTGGCGTGTGTCGTTTGAACTACGTCACGCAGTGAGTGAGGGTTAAATTCCGCGCCAATATCGCTGATTGGTCGCCGGGCGCAACCAATCAGAAAAGCGTGGTTCAAATCCCGCAGCAATTCGCGGGCGTACTGCACCTGTCACTGATTGGTCGCGCCCGGCTGGGCATGACCAATCAGGCTAGCGCCGGTCATCTCCCAGCTGCGTCACTGCTGACCTCCGTGCGGCAGCAGATGACCCTCGGCAACCATCGTGAGATCAGCGGCTAGCGTCGCCGATCTCCTGACGGTAGGGGTAGCGTGTGTCGTTCGATTTCCACGCCAATTCATGGCCGAACTGCGCCTGTCGCTGATTGGTCGCGGCCGGCCCGGGCGCGACCAATCAGCAACGCGGGATTCGCGGACAGACTGCGCCTGTCGCTGATTGGTCACGCCCGGCCGGCTGCGACCAATCAGCGACACGGGATTTCCATTACAGAGAGACAGACAGACATTAGATGATTATATAGTAGATTGTGGTAAAAGGTTCAGTGTTTTGTTGCTGTACCATAGAGATGCGATAACCAGGACTAGAAAATTTTACTGCATGTAAAAAAACCACTTCTCAGTCTGTACAAGATTTTAAGCTATAAACAAGACACATCCTGTACATAGCTTCTTGTGAAATAACCACAACAATAAAGAGATATCTTTATTGGGACATCTAATATATAAAGCTCAATGTGTGTGTGTATGTATGTATGTGTGTATGTCCGGGATTGGCATCCGCACCGTCGCAGCTACAGCCACAAAATTTGGCACAGTCACACATCTGGACCCCGAGTGCATCATAGGCTATGTTGTGAGGCAAAATTTTAACCCCGCACGTTCCAATTCACCAAACAATTTTGCCCCATCCACATAATGGGGAAAAAGTGTATGTATTGGCATCTGCACAGTCGTAGCTACAGCCACAAAATTTTGCACAGTCACACGTCTGGACCCCGAGAGCATCAAAGGCTATGTTGTGAGGCGAAATTTTAACCCCGCGCGTTCCAATTCACCAAACAATTTTGCCCCTATCTACATAATGGGGAAAAAGTGAAAGGAAAAGTGTTGGAGGCAAATTGACAGCTGCCAGATGTGAACAAGGGGGACTTAGGGTATATGCACATGCTGCAGATTGGGGTGTGGATTTGGCCGCGCGGATTTTGTAAAATCCGCAGGTAAATCTGCAGGTCAAAAGACCTGCGGTTTTACCTGCAGATTAGCCTGCGGTTTTGCCCTGCGGTTTTTCATCTCCACAATGGAGGAGATGGCAAACCGCAGCGAAATCCGCAGAAAGAATTGACATGTCAATTCTTTCTGCGGTTTAGAAACCGCAGGAAAACCGTGTGGAAATATCCGCACCGTCTGCACTGCGGTTTTTAATATCCATAGGATATTATGGTACTGTACACTGCAGCAAAAACTGCTGCAGACCCGCAGTGGCCAAATCCGCTGCGGAACCGCAGCAGAACCCGCAGCGTGTGCACACACCCTTAAAGAATGAGAGCGATGGCGCCAAAGAGTATATACCGCACAGTTGCTAAGGTGGGGCCCTGCCATGGGATACTCACCACACACGGGGATATGAACACACACACAAAATACGCCACACACTACCACGTGCTTCAACACATATACCACCCTCAGCACACATTTCACCACACATACACCAACCTCGCCACATAAAAGTCGAAACACAAAAGTCGCCCCCAAAACTCGCCATGCTGTCCCAGAGCTGTTTAAAAGATGAAAAATGAGCTGTGATTGGTTGCTATTAGCAACAGTTTTCTTTGTAGACAGTTGTGGTAACTGAGGCCTATTATTCTTATCATTTCTATGGTGTTATCGTCCTTCTGTAAAGCTGGAAATAACACAATTTATTACTGTGCCAACCAAGACCACCCTCTGACACAGACTGCAGGGGGAGCCCAGTATCACACAGGATAGGATTAGATACACAGCTCAGCAGTCAGTATCACACAAGATAGGATTAGACACATGGCTCAGCAGGCAGTATCACACAGGATAGTATTAGATACATAGCTCAGCAGTCAGTATCACACAGGATAGGATTAGATACGCAGCTCAGCACATAGTATCACACAGAATAGTATTAGATACACAGCTCAGCAGACAGTATCACACAGAATAGGATTAGATACACAGCTCAGCAGTCAGTATCACACAGGATAGGATTAGACACATGGCTCAGCAGGCAGTATCACACAGGATAGGATTAGATGCACGTTTTTATGTGCAATATAATCATTATAATTTGTTATCACTAACCACAGTTGGTTACTATGCCCAGGCAACGCCGGGCTCTTGAGCTAGTTTTTACATAAAGCAGAATATTTCCAGTACAAAGATCAATAGCTGGCATTCTGTCTTAAACGAGTTCAGATTTTCTCTCCAGCATTTCAATTGGATTTTTAAGCATTTGATGGAAGTCCCCCTTTGACACCCTTATACTTCCTGAGCTAGAGGTCCTGTCCAACAACTGAAACAAGAACAGTAAAAATTCCCACTTGTGCTATTGATATAAAAAATACTTCAGTGATGTCCACAAATTGCAGACTTGATACAGAATTTTGGCATGTGCATGAATTTTTAAAAACCTCTGTTAAAGGGAATCTGAAAAATAGTTTTTTGCTACCCTATCTGAGAGCAGTTTGATCTAAGGGTAGGGACCCTGATTCCAGTGATGTATCATTTCCTTTGCTGGCTTCTGCACTTTTAATTAAAAACTGTTTTATCTGTTGCAGGTCTAGCAGATCTCTGAATGCTTACTTAATTCACTTACTGCAATCTAAAATCCAATTTGCACAGGTCGCATTCATACAAGGTTGCAGGTTGCAAAGAAAACCCATTAGCAATAATTATATGACTTGTCGTTCTGCAACAACACAATGTGAATGTCGCTTGACACCTTTTGCTTTATGAACTTGGACTACGGCCATGTTCACACATTCAGTATTTTACATCAGTATATGTAAACCAAAACCAGGAGTGGGTGATAAATGCAGAAGTAGTGTTTCTATTATACTTTTCCTCTGATGTAAAATGCTGACCAAATACTGAACTTGTGAATATGGCCTAATGGGGGGAGTTTTTCAATTCCTGAAATTTCCACAACTAATCATGATTGAACATACCTTAGTAATGCCCTAATTTTATTGGAACCCTTGTGGTGCCAGCTGGTTTCACTTCTTAGACATCCAATTTCTAGAGCTGTTCCTATTTTCTTCACATTAATAAGTTCAGTTCTATAAGCACTTCATTTATATTGATATATTATGAACCTGGCAGTAGGCTTTAAAGCTAGGAATTGGTCCATGATATGAACAGCATGAATAATTGCTGATTGGCATCAACAGTGTCTCCCATTTTTCATTTTTTCCTTTTTGAGTTGCACTTGGCATAAAATCAGAGAGCTCAAAGTCTGTTTTCCAGTATAAAAAGAATTATCAGGTATACAAAATAATGAATGTGTTCACATACGGAGCAGAATTAACATTCAAAACAGATAGAGAGATAAATAATATGCAATTGTCTTGTCTTGAGTAAAACAAATTCTAAGGATTTTGATGTCAATATTTATCACTGCGTGGTCTGAACATCTGCACCACTCAGCTATCACTAAAGTAGATGTATATCACACTTGCTCTATGTGGAATTTAGCTGCAGTGTGAATTAGATAGCTTGACACAAAATGGTCATTAATATTATTACAAGAGATGAGTGGATCATACAACATTCGAGTGCATACGCAGGTACATCCTGGATATAGTCCTAGCTAGAAGGTGCAGCAAAGAGTATATGTTGTAAGGTCACTTAGCACGCCATAGCTTTACAATGTTCATTTGCAGAGTCATCCCGTGCCTTGATGTAGCATCAAGTTCCACCTTCACGATGTGCATTTTAGGTCAGAACTTCCGTCCTGGGCTAACTTGAAGATGCCATAACCTTAAAATGTTCATTAGCAGAGTCATCCCGTGTCTAGCTGTGGCTTCAAATCCGACCTTCATGATGTTCATTTTAGGTCAGAACTTTTGCTGTGCCCTAACTTCAAGATGCCTGATGTTTCAGCATGTGGCGGTGCTAAGAAAAGGTGCCAAGAACCATATGGGCAGTGAGCAGGAGAGGTGGACGGAGAGGCGAGTGGTGAGGTGATTATTGTTTTTTTTTGTTTTTTTTTGGTAATCTAACTAATCATGGAGAGCTGACAAATCATGAACCTTTGTAGTGACATAATTATAGTGGGTCATGATGTGACAAGGTTAAAACTAATTCTAAAATTTTAATACAATTATATGTTGGGCAATGTAATGATACTGTGCGATATGACGTAAGGGTCCCTGAGCATTACACTACAGATGAGACCCTGCCTATCACGCAGCTGCAAACCCCCTTCCTCCCCCACCCCCTCGGCTCACACAAAACCAGTCTAACCTAAATCCCCAGTGTGAGCTCCTTCCTGCCTCACGGCGGGGGGTCTCTTTGTCTCTGAACCATGTGCTCAGCTTCCCTCATACAAAATAATGGAGATCTAACCATTCGGTCATAAAACGCAGCGCGTTTATGATAAAAACATGAAAATTACATTTCTGCAAAATGCACGAAACCAGCATTCTGGCCCATAATTTGCACGGTTCTAGCACCCCCAGAAACTGATAAATGGATTCCTCCTAAACGGCGTGACATAACTACTGCATGTTTGGTTTTGAATTATTGTATTCGACCAGCTAAAAAGAATGATACCATGTGCGTGTTTATATGAGGTACCCTGTTATGATTGAGTCACCGTAGGAGGCAAAAATAGAAATGCTAGCTAAGTCCAGAAAACCAGAGAAGTTGGCAGCTATCGGATTGCAGACCCCTGAACCTATCAACACAACTAGCAGTAGCCGTGGGGGGCTCCTACGATGCCCTAGGCCCCTCGATCACAGCCGGAGGACTACATAGCCTAAAGACAGAAAGGGAAATCTAAACTGCCCCAGAGCAGACCCCAAAGCAAAAGGCAGCCCCCCACATATAATGACGGTGAAGCAAGAAGAAAGAACAAAACACAGACAGAAAGATAGACTGAGCAAAGATGGGGCCCACGCTAGCTTAGATAGGAAAGGACAGGAAGGCTGCTGTCTGCAATCCGTGAAAAACCCTATGAAAATAAGAGCCAACAAACTGACAGTAAAAAAGGCCCTGAAGACGCTAGGCTTCAAAAAAGCTATGTCAGTACTCAGGAATATTCTGAAGACAGAGCAACAGGCAAAAGGAGATTCAGCTCACCCCAGCAGGGAATGGCAGAATCCAGAAAAGCAAGGAAAACAAAACACTAATGCAAAAAGGCAAAGCAGAAATCTTAGCTTTAGATGAGCAGGAGTCAGACTGGTTTCCTAGAAGTCCACAGAGAAATCACCCGCAGGCCAGAAGGGCATCGGCAGCCTTATATCCAGTCATTAACTCCACTCAGCCAGTCATCATCATCAGCCCCAGGTGTTTGACAATCAGGCTCACTACCTTTCTTCACCAGAAGAGGGAGTTCCTCGGGCCTCAGTAGTGAAGGGGAAAATGAACTCACAACAGTACCTCCCCCTTGAGGAGGGGTCACCGAACCCTCAACCACGCCACCAGGGCGATCAGGGTGAGCCCGATGAAAGGCACGCACCAATCTTTTGGCATGAATATCAGAGGCAGAGACCCAGGAATTATCCTCCTGACCATAACCCTTCCACTTAACCAAATACTGGAGTCTCCGTCTAGCCAGACGGGAATTCAGTACTTTCTCTACCTCATATTCCATGTTACCTTCAACCAATACAGGGTCTGGAGGTGCAACCCCTGGAACAACAGGTTCAACAAACCTCTTCAACAAAGATTTATGGAACACATTATGGATTTTAAATGTGACAGGAAGAGCCAAACGAAAAGAGACCGGATTAATAATCTCCAAAATCTTGTAAGGTCCAATAAATCTAGGCTTAAACTTAGGAGAAGCCACCTTCATAGCAATATTTTTTGATGATAACCACACCATATCACCAACCTTAAATTGGGGACCAATGGTCCTATGTCGGTTGGAAAACCGCTGGGCCTTTTCCTGGGAGAGAGATAACTTATCCACCACTTGGTCCCAGATCTGGTGCATTCTCTCCACCACAGTGTCAACCCCTGGGCAGGCAGAGGACTCCACCTGCCCTGAAGAAAATCGAGGATGAAACCCAAAGTTACAAAAAAAAAGGAGACATCAAAGTGGCAGAACTAGCTCTATTATTTAAAGCAAATTCGGCCAAGGGCAAAAATGAAACCCAATCATCCTGATCAGCAGAAATAAAACATCTCAAATATAACTCCAAGGTCTGGTTTGTTCTCTCTGTCTGCCCATTGGTCTGAGGGTGAAAAGCAGAGGAGAAGGACAACTGAATTCCCAGCTTGGAACAGAAAGTTCTCCAAAATCTAGACACAAACTGGACTCCTCTGTCAGATACAATGTTCTCAGGAATCCCGTGCAAGCGAACCACCTGTTGTAAAAACAGGGGCACCAATTCAGAGGAAAATGGCAACTTAGGGAGTGGTACAAGATGAACCATCTTAGAGAACCTATCACAAATCACCCAAATAACAGTCATCCTTTGAGAGACAGGCATATCAGAGATGAAATCCATTGAAATATGGGTCCATGGCCTCTTGGGGACAGGCAAAGGCATCAACAACCCACTAGAGCGAGAACACGATTTAGACCTGGAGCACGTCCCACAGGACTGCACAAAATTCCTGACATCACGAGACAAGGAGTGCCACCAAAAAGACCGACTCACCAGATCTCTAGTACCAAAAATACCTGGATGACCAGCCAAAGCAGAGCAATGAACTTCAGACATCACTCTCTTCTTCCACTGGTCAGGAACATACAACTTTCCACTGGGACAACGCTCAGGTTTGTCCTCCTGGAACTCTTCCAGAGCACGTCTCAAATCGGGCGAGATGGCAGAAAGAACTACCCCTTCGCCTAAGATGGTAGCAGGCTTGGTCACCACAGGAGAATCAGCAAAGAAGCTCCTAGAGAGGGCGTCAGCCTTGACATTCTTAGTTCCAGGAAGAAAAGAAACCACAAAATCAAAACGTGTAAAAAACAAGGCCCACCTAGCCTGTCTAGGGTTCAAGCGCTTCGCCGACTCTAGGTAAATCAAATTCTCCACTCCTCAAATGCCCATTTCGTGGCTAACAGTTCCCGATTCCCCACATCATAGTTACGTTCAGATGGAGAGAACTTTCGGGAAAAGAAAGCACAGGGATTCATTTTAGATGTCACACAGGATCCTTTTGGGACAAAACAGCTCCTGCACCAATCTCAGAAGCATCCACCTCTACCTGGAACAGAAGTGAGACATCAGGTTGCCGCAAAACCGGGGAGGAGGTGAATCTTCGCTTCAGCTCCTGAAAGGAAGAAACAGCCTCCGGAGACCAATTTAACACATCAGCACCCTTCTTAGGCAAATCAGTCAATGGCTTGGCAATACTGGAAAATTTTGCTATAAATTTCCGATAAAAATTAGCAAAACCCAAAAACTTCTGGAGGGCCTTCAAAGAAGTGGGCTGAACCCAATCGTAAATGGCCTGTACCTTGGCCGGGTCCATTTCAATAGTTGACGGGGACAAAATAAATCCCAAAAAAGAAATCCTCTGTACTCCAAAAAGGCATTTAGATCCTTTGACATACAGGGAATTCTCCCTCAAGATCCGGAACACAGTCCGAATATGTTCCACATGAGAATCCCAATCCTTGGAGAAGATCAAAATATCATCCAGATAGATAATCAAAAATTTATCGACAAAATCTCGGAAAATATCGTTCATGAAGCACTGGAAGACAGAAGGGGCATTAGTGAGCCCAAAAGGCATCACCAGGTACTCAAAATGTCCCTCTGGAGTATTAAACGCCGTCTTCCATTCATCCCCATGCTTAATGCGAATAAGATTATACGCCCCCTGAGGTCAAGCTTGGTAAACCAGCAAGCACCTTTAACTCTGGAGAATAGATCAGAAATCAGGGGTAACGGATACTGATATTTAACAGTAATTTTGTTGAGGGCACGATAATCAATACAAGGTCTTAATGATCCATCCTTTTTGGCTACAAAAAAAAAACCGGCACCTAAGGGTGACGAGGATGGTCTAATATGACCCTTCTCCAACGCCTCCTTAATATAGGACCACATATCCTCGTGCTCGGGTACAGATAAATTGAAGAGCCGACCCTTGGGAAATTTACACCCCGGGCTCAGTTCAATAGCACAGTCATAACTCCTATGAGGAGGCAGAGACGCAGACTCATTCTCACTAAATACATCATAAAAGTCCGCCAAATAATCAGGAACATCATGCGACTGAGGAGAGGTGGAAAACACCGGAGCCTCACTAAAGGCACACCGACAACCCCAACTCACCACAGACACAGATTTCCAATCCAAAACTGGATTATGAATTTGTAACCAGGGAAACCCCAAAACAATAGTATCATGCAGATTATGTAACACCAAAAACCTGCAATTTTCTTGATGGTCTGGGGCGACCCGCATTACCACCTGGGTCCAAAACTGAGGTTTATTTTTAGCCAAAGGAGTAGCATCAATCCCCCTCAAAGGGATAGGCGTCTGCAGAGGTGTCATCGGAAATCCACAACGTTTAGCAAAATCCAAGTCCATTAGGTTTAGAGCTGCTCCTGAATCCACAAAAGCCTTGGCGGAAAATGTGGACAGGGAGCAGATCAGAGTAATAGCCAGAAGAAACTTAGGTTGAACACCACCAACAGAAAACGTGTGTGCAAAGCGTTTCTCGCGTTTAGGACAGACAGAAATAATATGCGAGGCATCTCCACAGAAAAAACACAACTTATTACGCCTTCTGAACTCCTGACGCTGCTCTCTGGAAAAAACTCTATCACATTGCATAGGTTCAGACATCTGTTCAACAGGTGGCAACACCTCTCGTGCAGCTCTGCGTTCGCGTAAACGCCGATCAACCTGAATGGCTAAAGACATAGAATCGTCAAGACCAGAGGGAACAGGAAATCCCACCATAGTATCTTTTATGGCTTCTGACAACCCCTTCCGAAAGAGAGCAGCCAAGGCATTATCATTCCAGGTAGTAAGTACTGCCCACTTTCGGAATTTTTGACAGTACAATTCTGCAGAGTCACGACCCTGGTTCAATGCCAGCAGGGTCTTTTCAGCCTGATCAATGGCATTAGGTTCGTCATACAACAACCCCAAGGCCTGAAAAAATGTGTTCACATTAGTCAGAATAGGATCATCTGGTTTCAAAGAAAACGCCCAATCCTGGGGATCGCCACGCAGCAAAGAGATGACAATTTTAACCTGCTGCGCGGAGCTCCCTGACGAGTTAGGCTTCAAGGCAAAAAATAATTTACAATTATTTTTGAAACTCAAAAATTTAGACCGATCCCCAAAAAATACATCAGTTGTAGGAATCTTTAGTTCAGCAGCTTGTGAATGAGCAAGGTAGGCGGAAATTCCCCACACTTCCACAGCGAGCTGCTCCACACGATCAGACAATTGCTTTATCTCCATTGAGAGAAAAAAAAAATTCCCCCTACGGCCTCAGAGATATAGAGGAAAAAATATACACACTTTTTTTTTTTTTTTATACAATTCTTTCCTGCTATTGAGTACCCTAGAATCTGCAGTATGGCGGGTGATTCTGTTATGATTGAGTCACCGTAGGAGGCAAAAATAGAAATGCTAGCTAAGTCCAGAAAACCAGAGAAGTTGGCAGCTATCGGATTGCAGACCCCTGAACCTATCAACACAACTAGCAGTAGCCGTGGGGGGCTCCTACGATGCCCTAGGCCCCTCGATCACAGCCGGAGGACTACATAGCCTAAAGACAGAAAGGGAAATCTAAACTGCCCCAGAGCAGACCCCAAAGCAAAAGGCAGCCCCCCACATATAATGACGGTGAAGCAAGAAGAAAGAACAAAACACAGACAGAAAGATAGACTGAGCAAAGATGGGGCCCACGCTAGCTTAGATAGGAAAGGACAGGAAGGCTGCTGTCTGCAATCCGTGAAAAACCCTATGAAAATAAGAGCCAACAAACTGACAGTAAAAAAGGCCCTGAAGACGCTAGGCTTCAAAAAAGCTATGTCAGTACTCAGGAATATTCTGAAGACAGAGCAACAGGCAAAAGGAGATTCAGCTCACCCCAGCAGGGAATGGCAGAATCCAGAAAAGCAAGGAAAACAAAACACTAATGCAAAAAGGCAAAGCAGAAATCTTAGCTTTAGATGAGCAGGAATCAGACTGGTTTCCTAGAAGTCCACAGAGAAATCACCCGCAGGCCAGAAGGGCGTCGGTAGCCTTATATCCAGTCATTAACTCCACTCAGCCAGTCATCATCATCAGCCCCAGGTGTTTGACAATCAGGCTCACTACCTTTCTTCACCAGAAGAGGGAGTTCCTCGGGCCTCAGTAGTGAAGGGGAAAATGAACTCACAACAGTACCCTCTGCAAGATATAGTCATTATAAGTTTTGTAGTCAAAATTGTAACTTAGAACAGGGGGGAGGACCGACCCCAGACAGCCCCTTTTATGATGTCACAAACCCAAACCTAAAAGGTACTCCCCACCTGAAATTAGTCAGCCAAGCTGGAGGTTTTCATGCCTAAAGGACTCCAGATGTAGGGCGACGTGTGGCTCCACCTCCTCCCCACATGGCTAGCCTACAGACCATCTAAGCAACTGTAAGTGTTTATCTATGTTAATCCCTTTTATTCTATATTTGCATTGTACATACCTAATGTCTCAAATTTGTAACATTTTTACCTGTGTAATCACTGCCCGCCTTTTTTGGGAATAAATTCTAAAACTTATTAGTCTGTCTTCATGCTCTAAAAACGAACATGTGCCTTTAAGATAATTATGCTACTGATTGGATTGGCTTCGAAACCCTTTATTAAGTCTATAACTTAAGCAGAGAAATCTGGAGCTGGTGGCAGCGTGGTGTGTTTTGGTTGGGTGGGCTAGCTGGCAGTGACGGAAGGGTTTTATAAGCTGATTGGGTGGCTGCGGCCAAAGCATTGATAATTCCCTCACTGCAGCGGTGTAATCGCCCGTGCACAACAAGCAGCCCGTCCGGCGACTAATTATCCTAGATGTTGTTCCCTGACTGACCTGAGGATAAGGGGGTGCCGGAAAGCTGCGAGTTCCAAAGGGGAACTGAAAAGTGGGATACACATAAATCCCCGCAGTTCGAGGCAGATTGTTAGCAGTGGTGGGACATCCAAAATAACCCCCTGCGATAAATTGTTAGGGCAAGGCTAGCTTGCTGTTTTTATCACATGGTGCCAGCGGTGGGATAACTAAGATAAGCCCCCCTGTGCTTGTGATAGCCGTGTGTCGGCAGTGTGTCATATCCCTCTGTCTGTGACATACCAGTGTCAGCGGTGGGGTCCGTGACAGGCAATATTAGTTATTTCTCTTTACTATGAAAAGCCCATTTAAGTTGGTCATGAAGGTAGGATTCTACCATATATGGCACTCGAAAATCAGTGACAATTCGTTCACCTAAGTGTCGATAGATTGCTATCAGCAATGATTTACCATTAATGTGTCTTGGTCTAGCAGCTTTTTATTTTGAACAAGAGAAGATAATGGCTGCTAGACACCTGTATTACAGGTATATACATAGCGAGAGAGACACAGTGCCTTGAAAAAGTATTGATACTCTGTGAACTTTTCACCATTTTTTCACACTAAACTTACAAAGTAGCAAGAATTTGTGAAGTATAAAGGAAATTATACATGGAATTAACTGAACAAAGGAATACCTGCACTAACTATCTGTATTCAGATACAATAATTCTAACAAATCCCCTTAAAGGAAAAAATATAAGAGGTGCGTAAATGGCCAAAAATTGTATAAAGACAAATAAATTGAACATATGATAACATTGGTCAATACTTAATAAAGGAGCCACCAATTAAAGTGGGTGTAAAGTGGTATAACACTTACTTCAATGAAAATTGCGGAGCTGCAAAAATGATCCAGCATGTAACACGTGGAGTGGAAGCTGTACCGCGATGGTGAAGACAGAGGTGCAGCACCAAGGAGGCATCCCTCCTTTTTTTGGGTAATGGTGCAATAGCACCTCTGGAGCTGACAGCTGCTGGAGCAGATGGACAATGGCGGCGTTCTCTGGCCGAGAGACGCCGCCGGCGTGCAGCGGATGGAACGAGGGGAGGCGGGGTCAAGGTGACGTCACCGGGATAGAGATAGGGAAGGGAGTGCGTGTGGGTCAAACTAAGAGCCACTCCACATGTTACATGCTGGATCATTTTTGCAGCTCCGCAATTTTCATTGAAGTAAGTGTTATACTACTTTACACCCACTTTAATTGGTGGCTCCTTTATTAAGTATTGACCAATGTTATTATATGTTCAATTTATTTGTCTTTATACAATTTTTTGCCATTTATACACCTCTTATATTTTTCTCCTCTTTATACATATCCATCCTATTTTTTATTTTCCCTCCCCCTTTTTTGCATCCAGGAAGCACCATTGTATATCCTTCATTTTATATCGAAATTATACATGGTTTTCTAATTATTTTAAAACTATCAATCAGAAAAATTGTGAACTGCATTTGTATTCAGGCCCCTGACACTCTGAGGGATCCACCTGGAGGTATGCTACGCAGCGCATCAATACAGTTAATCTCTGCTGTAGAGCAGGGAGTCATGATCTACCTGCACTGCCACGAGGCTGCTATGGGACCCAGTGCCAGTGTTGGCAGCGGTCACACCACCCGTCAAGTTCAACTGTTTCAGCATCCTGGATTAAAGTTGAATGCAAAGATGAAAGAGGTAGGGTCAGCTAACGCTTCCTCCCCCATCATTATTTCCCGGCATCTGACTTCTCAGTGCAGCAGGCACAATGTAATCACTACATGGTGCTCGCTTATCTGAGAGGGGGAACGAGGCGGAGAGATGAGTATTGTTTTGTTTTTTTTCATCAGTGAGAACATTGTAGTGGCCATTATACTGTAAGGAGGACTATGAGGTTCATTATACTGTATGGAGGACTATGTGGAGTGCATTATACTGTATGCAGGACTATAGGGGACATTATAAAGTATGGAGGACTATGGAGAGAGAATTATACTATATGGAGGATTATGGGGTGTACATTATACTGTATGAAGGACTATTTGACGAACTCGCACCTTGCCACCCCATCTGTCGTCACTATTACATCAGAGACATCACGTGGTATGGTCTCCTCATTTACACCAACATGACGTTCCGCACCATCTAGGGACACGGAAGGCTAGCTTGTCGCAGTTTTACACTCATACACCCTGTCCACATGGGTTCAAGGAGGCACAGGGAGACAGGGAGTGAGAGGATATGGCCCATGCAGTCACTCCATAGCACCACACTCCCTCATAATCCTAACAGGTGGAGAAACCACTTTCACTAGCACCAGTGAAATAGAGCACTGCCATCACGGTAGGACTACCACCAGTTCTTCATTAGATATAAGCCCGGTCCTTTAACAGGATTATATCAGGCCAGATATCAGCCCGGTAGCATGGAAATTTAAACCGAGAAACGGACATGTGGATTCGTAGATTGAAATAAAAGAGGAGCCCAAGGTATATATTTAATCGCCTTAAGGACATGCTAGACAATACACTATATACATGATGGTTACACATACAGTCATATGTAAAAGTTTGGGCACCCCTATTAATGTTAACCTTTTTTCTTTATAACAATTTTGGTTTTTGCAACAGGTATTTCAGTTTCATATATCTAATAACTGATGGACTCAGTTATATTTCTGGATTCAAATGAGGTTTATTGTACTAACAGAAAATGTGCAATCTGCATTTAAACAAAATTTGACCGGTGCAAAAGTATGGGCACCCTTATCATTTTCTTGATTTGAACACTCCTAACTACTTTTTACTGACTTCCTGAAGCACTAAATTGGTTTTGTAACCTCATTGAGCTTTGAACTTCATAGCCAGGTGTATCAAATCATGAGAAAAGATATTTAAGGTGACCACTTGCAAGCAGTTCTCCTATTTGATTCTCCTATGAAGAGTGGCATCATGGGCTCCTCAAAACAACTCTCAAATGATCTGAAAACAAAGATTATTCAACATAGCTTTTCAGGGGAAGGATACAAAAAGTTGTCTCAGAGATTTAACCAGTCAGTTTCCACTGTGAGGAACATAGTAAGGAAATGGAAGAACACAGGTACAGTTCTTATTAAGCCCAGAAGTGGCAGGCCAAGAAAAATATCAGAAAGGCAGAGAAGAAGAATGGTGAGAGCAGTTAAGGACAATCCACAGACCACCTCCAAAGACCTGCAGCATCATCTTGCTGCAGAAAGTGTCACTGTGCATCGGTCAACAATACAGCGCACTTTGCACAAGGAGACGCTGTATGGGAGAGTGATGCGAAAGAAGCCGTTTCTGCAAGCACGCCACAAACAGTCGCCTGAGGTATGCAAAAGCACATTTGGACAAGCCAGTTACATTTTGGAAGAAGGTCCTGTGGACTGATGAAACAAAGATTGAGTTGTTTGGTCATACAAAAAGGCGTTATGCATGCGCTGTATTGTTGACCGATGCACAGTGACACCATCTGCAGCAAAATGATGCTGCAGGTCTTTGGAGGTGGTCTGTGGATTGTCCTTGACTGTTCTCACCATTCTTCTTCTCTGCCTTTCTGATATTTTTCTTGGCCTGCCACTTCTGGGCTTAACAAGAACTGTACCTGTGTTCTTCCATTTCCTTACTATGTTCCTCACAGTGGAAACTGACAGGTTAAATCTCTGAGACAACTTTTTGTATCCTTCCCCTGAAAAGCTATGTTGAATAATCTTTGTTTTCAGATCATTTGAGAGTTGTTTTGAGGAGCCCATGATGCCACTCTTCATAGGAGAATCAAATAGGAGAACTGCTTGCAAGTGGCCACTTTAAATACCTTTTCTCATGATTTGATACACCTGGCTATGAAGTTCAAAGCTCAATGAGGTTACAAAACCAATTTAGTGCTTCAGGAAGTCAGTAAAAAGTAGTTAGGAGTGTTCAAATCAAGAAAATGATAAGGGTGCCCATACTTTTGCACCGGTCAAATTTTGTTTAAATGCAGATTGCACATTTTCTGTTAGTACAATAAACCTCATTTGAATCCAGAAATATAACTGAGTCCATCAGTTATTAGATATATGAAACTGAAATACCTGTTGCAAAAACCAAAATTGTTATAAAGAAAAAAGGTTAACATTAATAGGGGTGCCCAAACTTTTACATATGACTGTATACAATGGTCAGATATGCAAATAGAGATAATGGTAGAACAAAAGATATAAGCAGAATATGTGTCAATTACTGGGAGATGTTAGAGTGCACTGGGCCACAAGGGACCATGGGCTGCCTGCTGGCTCCAAGGTCCCTCACAGCGCAATACTCATCGCGGCTCCCAATCTCATAGTGGACCGCATTCATAACAGAGAGTAGGGGCGGTTTATAGTCCCATAAAAATGATTGGCATGAAATTATAACTCCAATATTTTTCACAGGAAGACTATAGGGAGTGCATTATACTGTATGGATCCATCAAGCTGGGTGCAATTATACAGTTTGGAGAGGTGTGGGTCTATTATACTGTATATAGGCCTATTTTATTGCATGTAGGGCTTTGTGGGGGTCACAGTTGGGGGATCATACTATATTGAGGTCACCATACTTATCCGGGGGAGTTGAGTGGTGAGGAACAGTAGGGTCATCATACTGTGCATGTGTAGGGTGCTGTGGAGGAATTCACTGGGATGGTATCTTATAGTGTTTGTGGGGCACTTTTGTTGACATCATATTTTGAGTGCAATGAAAGGGGAATCTAGGGCTCCAGTAGGTGGGAAAATTAGAGGACACACAGTACCATACAATAGGTACAGTAATAGGGACACATACTCAGCTCAGCATTGGTGTATCAGAAGGATAGGGAGTTTGTACAGGTAGAGGATAGATGGGGACGGTGCTGGAAAAGTCAAATGTGTCTTTGTTGCAATCTCTGCAGCCGAGTCCTTGCTGGAAGAAGTTGCTATGTCAGTCTGGGCCAGTTGGAAAAGATGGAAAAAGTGAATGACGCTATCAGAAAGAACATCAGCAACGACTGTACTGTATTTTCTTACATGTTCTGCAGCACTGATATCTACCATTATATGGTCACCATAAGGCAGTAATATCAGTGTTCGGCTTTGTATAGAGATTTTGTTTGTAAGGCTGGAGTCACACTGCCGTATTTCTCCTGCGATAATCGCATCACTCTGCATGGACTGCCGGAACCTCTCCTGATCTGAGCATGACAGCGTGATGGATTACTATGCAGCTGTCAAGCTCTGGTCAGGAGAATAGACAGCTAGCGCGAGTTTTACGATGCGATTCGGCAGTGTATCTCTGCCCTAACAGCACGGTCATCTGCTGAGGATCTCCTACATCCACTACTAAGGTGCCCCACTTTAGTGAGAATCAAGGTAACCTGGTTAGGGGACTTTGAAGTTTTACCCCCCTGAAGCAAATCCCTAGCTACGCCTCTGATTTACCTGTTTGTAATGTATTCTCATTATAACTACAGCTGTTCTGTGAATGCATTAGAGGTTAGTTTGAGAACATTAGGGATCAAACAGCATCATGAAACCAAAGCAACACACAGATAGGTCAGGGATATAATTGTGAATAAGAATAAAGCAGGGTTATGCTATAAAAAATAGTACAAGTTCTGAACAACTCACATTGCACTGTTCAATTCATCATCCAAAAATAAAAGGAGTATGGCCCAACTGTAAACCTACCAAGAAATGGTCATCCACCTGAACTGACATCATAAGAAACAAAAATTGTAAGAAACAGATGGCACTCAACGGTTAAAAAAAACTTCTTTATTCCAATACTTTAAAACATCGGTGTCGGGAGGATGGGAGCAGGAGTGGTATGGTCGACAGCCGTTTCGCGCTGCAGTGGCACTTCTACTGGTCACACAGGTGAGTGGAACTGACATCACCTCTTAACAGAGGGACGGCAGTTAAACCACACCCCCAGTGCTCAAACACATGTGCAGCAACTATACATAACAATTGAAAACAATACAAAAACACAATAAAACCGTCTTTTTTCAGGAAAATGGACACACCCAATCTTTCATTTAAACCAGTGGATTCTTGCACTTGATTGCGCATAATCCATTAGGCCTCTCTTTTTAGTAGAAGCTTATGCAGATCTCCTCCTTGCACTGGAAGAGACACCCTTTCTAAGCCAGCAAAAGAAATAACCTCCGGGCTTCCCCATGGAATTCCCTGACATGTTTGATCAAACGTGGAACCCCCTTGCCTGAACCAATCGAGCTGTAATGCTCTCTGAATCTCACATAGAGGGGGCAAATTGTCTTGCCAATATAGAAGGACTTACAACAACATAAAACCACATAAACCACCTGTGTAGTTCTGCATGTGATGAAATCTTTAACAGTATGAAAAATATTCAGGATTGAGAGTCCTCAGTAGTTGATACCTTTTAATGGCTAGGCTGATGAAGAGACCTGAGTAGTCTCGAAAGCTTGCAATGTGTTACCATCTTTTCAGTTAGCCATTAAAAGGTATCAGCCACTGAGGACTCTCAATCCTGAATATTTTTCTATCTACTGGCTAACATGGTACAAAGATATACATCTTTCCGTTAACAGTATGAGACACTCCTCCAATACACAGTGTTTGATTTACATCATGGTAATTACAAAAAGGACAATATCCACACTTAAAATTACCATGAGGAACATTATTATTTAACCAATTACTTTGTTGCTTCACCATCCATTTTTTCACTATTACGTATGTCACCAAGAGTGGTACTGTGTCTATTAGAAATAATGGGTCCCCTTGCTGCCACCTCCGCAATATCTTTATCACGTTCTAGAATGTGCCAATTCCTGTGGATAGCAGACCGTATGATACCGTCCATAGGGCCGAATTTAAAACAAAAAACAAATCTCTTATCGCATTTGGGAACAAGACCACAATTATTGTCCCTTGCCTGATTAACCCTATTGTTAACCTCATTCAAAAGTTCGTTGGGATAACCCCTACAACGGAACCTGTCACACAACTCTTCTGCCTGCTGAGTGCAGCACTCCTGAGTATTATTAATCCTCTTCAATCTTAATAATTGGCTATAAGGGAGGGAGAGTTTAACATGAGCCGGATGGAAACTATCAAAATGTAGGACAGATTTCATAGCAGACGGTTTTGGAAACACTCTAGTACAGATCGCACCATCCACAATGTTAATTTGTACGTCTAAAATCCAAATCAATGCCTCCATATCTCGATGTGACCGACAGATTCATTCGATTAGAATCATTGAGATACTGGACAAAATCATCAAATGATTCACGAGATCCGTCCTATACCATGAAAATGTCGTCCACATAGTGAACATAAAGTCTGGTGTGCCTCAAAAAATTATTTCCCATATTGTACACATAATCATCCTCCAACAAAGCCAGAAAAAGGTTTGCAAAAGTGCACTCCACCGGAGTTCCCATCACGGTCCCGATGCATTGCAAAAACCAGGAATCCATGAATTTGAACGCTTTGTGTCTTAAAATGAAATCCATACCCTCACACACAAAGTAGACAAAACCATCACTTCTTTTTAACCCCTTCCTGCCATCCGACGTACTATCCCGTCCACGGTACCCGGTCCCGTATGACCGGGGACGGGATAGTACGTCGGCGCGATCAGCGGCGCCCACGTGGTGAGCGCCGCTGATCGCGGCCGGGTGTCAGCTGATTATCACAGCTGACACCCGGCACAATGTGTCAGGGGTGGTCACGGACCGCCCCCGACACGTTAACCCCTTGCACACCGGGGTACCGGGGGTTAAAGGGAAGCATCGGCAGGGAGGGGGCTCCCTCCGTGCTTCCCTGAGCCCCCCACGGCAGCGCAATGTGCAGCGCTGCTGCGGGGGACTCCCTTCCTCCAGGCCCCCGAATCCAAGATGGCGACGGGGGCCTTCGGGGGCCTGCGGAAGCTGGCTTCCTCAGTGCCTGCAAAGCGCAGGCATGAGGAAGCCTTCTGCAGTGCCTGTGTCAGATCGCTGATCTGTCACAGTGATCTGTGATGTGACAGATCAGCGATCTGTCACAGGACAGTGATGTCCCACCTGGGACTATTTAATAAAGTAAAAAAAAAAATTAAAAAAAAGTGTAAAAATAATTAAAAAAAAATCGCCAAATAAATTAGAAAAAAAAAAAAAATATTCCCCCAATAAATCCATTTTTTGGAAATAATTAAAAAAAAAACAATAAAAGTACACATATTAGGTATCGCCGCGTCCGTTACGACCCGCCCTATAAAACTGTCCCATTAGTTAACCCCTTTAGCGAACCCCTTAAAAAATAAAAATAAAAAACGAAGCAAAAAATAATGATTTATTATCATACCGCCAAACAAAAAGTGTAATAACGCGCGATCAAAAAGACGCATTTAAATAGCCATGGTACCGCTGAAAACGTCATCTTGTCCCACAAAAAACGAGCCACCACACAGCATCATCAGCGAAAAAATAAAAAAGTTATAGCTCGCTGAATAAAGCGATGCAAAAATAATTATTTTTTATATAAAATAGTTTTCATTGCATAAAACCGACAAAAACATAAAAAACGACCTAAATGAGGTATCGCTGTAACCGTACTGACCCGAAGAATAAAACCGCTTTATCAATTTTACCGCACGCGGAACGGTGTAAACGCACCCCCCCAAAAGAAATTCATGAAACGCTGGTTTTTGTTCATTCTGCGTCCCAAAAATCGGAATAAAAAGCGATCAAAAAATTTCACGTGCCTGAAAATGGTACCAATAAAAACGTCAACTTGTCCCGCAAAAAATAAGACCTCACATGACTCGGTGGGTCAAAATACGGAAAAATTATAGCTCTCAATATGTGGTGATGCAAAAACTATTTTTACAATAAAAAGCGTCTTTTAGCGTGCGACAGCCGCCAAACATAAAAACCGCCATAAATAGTAAATCAAACCCCCCGTTATCACCCCCTTAGTTAGGGAAAAATAATAAAATTAAAAAAATGTATTTATTTCCATTTTTCCATTAGGGTTAGGGCTAGGGTTAGGGCTAGGGGTGTGTTGGGGTAGGGTTAGGGTTAGGGTTAGGGTAGGGTTAGGGTTAGGGCTAGGGCTAGGGTTAGGGTTAGGGCTAGGGTTAGGGTTAGGGCTAGGGTTAGGGCTAGGGTTAGGGTTAGGGGCGTGTTGGGGTTCGGGTTGGAGTTAGAATTGGGGGTTTCCACTGTTTGGGCACATCAGGGGCTCTCCAAATGCAACATGGCGTCTGATCTCAATTCCAGCCAATTCTGAGTTGAAAAAGTCAAATGGTGCTCCTTCCCTTCCAAGCTCTGCTATGCGCCCAAACAGTGTTTTACCCCCACATGTAGGGTATCAGCCTACTCAGGACAAATTGCAAAACAATTTTTGGGGTCCAATTTCTCCTGTTACCCTTAGGAAAATAAAAAATTGGGGGCAAAAATATCATTTTTGTGGAAAAAAATGATTTTTTTATTTTCACGTCCGAGTGTTATAAACTTCTGTGAAGCACTTGGGGGTTCAAAGTGCTCACCACACATCTAGATAAGTTCCGTGGGGGGTCTAGTGTCCAAAATGGGGTCACTTGTGGGGAGTTTCAATAGTTTAGGTACATCAGGGGCTCTCCAAACGCACATGACACCCGCAGACCATTCCATCAAAGTCTGCATTCCAAAACGTCACTGCTTCCCTTCCGAGCCCCGACGTGTGTCCATACAGTAGTTTTCTCCCACATATGGGGTGTCAGCGTACTCAGGACAAATTGGACAACAACTTTTGGGGTCCAATTTCTCCTGTTACCCTTGGGAAAATGAAAAAATTGGGGACTAATTGATCATGTTTGTGGAAAAAATACGATTTTTTTATTTTCATGCCCTGGCATTATAAACTTCTGTGAAGCCCTTGGGGGTTCAAAGTGCTCACCTCACATCTAGATACGTTCCTTAGTGGGTCTAGTTTTCAAAATGGGGTCATTTGTGGGGGGTTTCCACTGTTTAGGTACATTAGGGGGCTCTCCAAAGGCAACATGACACCCGCAGACCATTCCATCAAAGTCTGCATTCCAAAACGTCACTACTTCCCTTCCGAGCCCCGACGTGTGCCCATACAGTAGTTTTCTCCCACATATGGGGTATCAGCATACTCAGGACAAATTGGACAACAACTTTTGGTGTCCAATTTCTCCTGGTACCCTTGGGAAAATAAAAAAATGGTGATTAAAAGATCATGTTTGTGGAAAAAATACGAATTTTTTATTTTCACGCCCGGGTGTTATAAACTTCTGTGAAGCACTGGGGGGGTCAAAGTGCTCACCACACATCTAGATAAGTTCCTTAGGGGGTCTAGTTTCCAAAATGGTGTCATTTGTGGGGGGGTTCCACTGTTTTGGTACATCAGGAGTTTTCCAAACGCGACATGGTGTCCGATCTCAATTCCAGCCCAAAACGTCAAATGGCGCTGCTTCCCTTCCGAGCTCTGCCATGCGCCCAAATAGTGGTTTACCCCCACATGTGGGGTATCAGCGTACTCAGGACAAATTGCACAATAACTTTTAGGGTCCTGTTACCCTTGGGAAAATAAAAATTGGGGTGAAAAGATCATTTTTGTGGAAAAAATATGATTTTTTAATTGTACCGCTGTACGTTATAAACTTCTGTAAAGCCCTTGTGGGTTCAAAGTTCTCGCCACATATCTAGATAAGTTCCTTGGGGGGTCTAGTTTCCAAAATGGGGTCACTTGTAGGGGGTTTCCACTGTTTAGGTACATCAGGGACTCTCCAAACGTGACATGGCGTCCAATCTGAATTCCAGCCAATTTTGCATTGAAAAAGTCAAACGGCGCTCCTTCCATTCTGAGCTCTGCCATGCGCCGAAACAGTCGTTTCCCCCCACATATCAGGTATAAGCATACTCAGGACAAATTGCACAATAACTTTTGCAGTTCAATTTCTCCTGTTACCTTTGGTAAAATAAAAAAAATTGAACCTGAATATTTTTTTTATGAAAAAAAGTTAGATGTTCATTTTTTTTTAAATATTCAAAAAAATTCCTGTGACGCACCTAAAGGGTTAATAAACTTCTTGAATGTGGTTTTGAGCACCTTAAGGGGTGCAGTTTTTAGAATGGTGTCACTTTTGGGTATTTTCTATCATATAGACCCCTCAAAGTGGCTTCAAATGTGATGTGGTCCTAAAAATAAAATGGTGTTGTAAAAATGAGAAATCGCTTGTTAACTTTTAACCCTTATAACTTCCTAACAAAAAAAAATTTTGGTTCCAAAATTGTGCTGATGTAAAGTAAACATGTGGGAAATGTTAGTTATCAAGTTTTTTGGGTGCCGTATCTCTGTGATTCAAGGGCATAAAATTTCAAAGTTGGAAAATCGCGAAATTTTCAAAATTTTCGCCAAATTTCCGTTTTTCTCACAAATAAACGCAAGTTATTTGAATGAAATTTTACCACTAACATGAAGTACAATATGTCATGAGAAAACAGTGTCAGAATCACCGGGATCCATGGAAGCGTTCCAGAGTTATGACCTCATAAAGGTACAGTGGTCAGAATTGTAAAAATTGGCCCGGTCATGAACGTGCAAACCACCCTTGGGGGTGAAGGGGTTAATGACCCCAAAATTTTCCTCAAAGCTGCAACGCCCAAATCTTGCGGGATCCTTGTATACAGGCTCTCCATGTCAATGGAGGCCAAGAAGAAGCCTGCCTGCCAAGTAATACCCCTTAGGACCCCTAAAAACTCATCAGTATCCTTAATATAGGAGGGAATGTCATGCAGCAAAGGACGCAATAACCAATCCATATACTGTGATAATGGCTATGTAAGGGACCCAATCCCTTACACAAAGGGACGTCCAGGCGGGGTAGTGAGGGACTTATGAACTTTTGGAATATAATACCAGTGAGGGCGGCGTGTGAACTCCGGCAGCAGCTTCTCAGCCTTTTTTCTGGACAAAACACCCAATTCTACATTTTTATTAAAAAATGTTCGTAGTTCTTTCTTGAACCTAGTTGTAGGATCCTGTGTCAATTTTAAGTAGGTAGACGTATCAGACAACTGTTTCATGGCCTCCACCAAATACTGCTCTTTTGGTTAAAAAAAACTACATTACTGCCCTTATCTGCATTCCTCACAACCACATCAGACCGTTCTCTGATCTCAAAAAGGGCACGTTTCTCTAAAGTTGTGAGGTTAGGCGGGGCAATCGCATTTATAATAGATTCCACATCCTTTAGTACCTGGCTCTCAAATAAATCAATTACATTCCCAGGGGAAACTTGGGGCATAAACGATGACGGCATACACCCTGTGAACGGTTTGATAGACTCATCATCTATGGGTTGAACAACCTCCGGGGCAGTTAAATCACACAAAATCTGGGCATCTGCCCTTATAGCAGCCAGTGAGTCAGTGCTAGCGAGGAACCCCAAAGGGCCCACCTGGCATGGGCTCTCCCCTTCTAATACTGTCACCTCCATGACACTTGATGCAAACGACTTTTGCAGAATTTTATGAATGGCCTTAAAAAGATCTATTTTAAAGTCCACAAAATTAAAGACTTCCGGAATACAAAAGCCCAGTCCCTTTGAAAGAACAGATAAGTATGAACTGTTCAAATTATGGTCATTTAAATTCAAGACCATATTATTGGAGGAATTCATTAATGTCTCTGTCTCCGTGACACGTTTCCTTTTCCGTTGGCGTCCTACATTTTCTCCCCTTACCTCCTCTGCATGTTTCCTGCCTAAAGGGGGCACAGGGGCAGAGTCCATTAGATTTGCAGGGGCCCGATCTGATGGGCCTGGTGAAATAGAGGATTCTTGTTGTGCACTGGAGTCAGACTCTGTTGTCAGATATTCATTTTTATATTTCTTAGTTCAGTGCACCGATCTGGGTCATCCTCGTTGAGAAGCTGCAGCAGCTGGATTTTGTAAAGGTGCCATTTGTCAGTAGCTAATATCAGTTGAAGGGATGATCGACTGATGCCAGATCGGTGAGCTGGATTTGCAGAATGGGCAAAACAAACATTGGAACAGGACCCTCAGTTTACACAGAACATAATGTTCAGTGATGAGGCAAACTTTTTTGGGTGGGACATTTATATGAATGCACCTAAATAAAATGGGAATGGTGACAGTTTTCTTGAGTAGGGTGTCTTGCATTGAAATCTGCTGCAATGACCCGGGTACTACGTTCACCAGACATCAACACAATTTCTATCCACTCCTCACGTGTTAACCTCTTCGACATGTCAATGGCTGTAAACAAAGAGAAACTTGTAAATAACTCATGAAAGAATAAAGTTACGTTGAAGCCAAGCACACTATTGTTTTTGTTGTGAAATTCCCAATAAGTTTGATGTGTCACATGACCCTCTTCCCACTGGAAAAAATAAAGTTGGATCCAAAATGGCTGACTTCAAAATGGCTACCATGGTCACCACCCATCTTGAAAGTTTTCCCCCTCCAATATACTAATGTGCCACAAACAGGAAGTTGATATCACCAATCATTCCCATTTTATTTAGGTGTATCCATATACATGGTCCACCCTGTATTTCTGTTCAGATATACTGTATTAAATGTATTATATTTGGGAGAACAGTACTCAAAATAAATTATTCTTTTAGTTTTGCTACAAAGATTGGTTATCTCTGGTTCTTGTCATATTGTCATATACATAGGGTCAAGCAATCATTATAACATTCTAATCTGCTATTAGTCATGATCTTGGCTACAAAGAGGATGCAGAAAGAAGAGTAAATTTTTTTACATAAATAGCAAATGTAGTAAAGAGGTTGTACAGTGAAAACATATTCTGTGAATAGATGTTACATTTCTGATCAGTGGGGATCCAACTGCTGGCACTGCATTGATCGGCAGATCAGGGAATTTTATCCCCTTGACAAAATAAACACTCCATTCCCTCTCTATGGGGCTGCCAGAAATAGCTGACTGCAGCATTTCGAAAGCTTCCCAGGGAATGAGTGGAGCACTGGTCGAGCATTTACACCGCCGTGCCATTTTAAAAGGTGTAGAAATCGCAGAAACGCCGGATGCAGTCACGCACAGGGAGGCAGAGCAAGGGTTAAACAGATTTATTTACAGGGAATGTACTCCACGCAGGGAATGAGGGATTGTAGGGTGATGGAAAGGAATGGGTCAGAACTGAAAGAGTGACAGGGTAGGTCAGGGACGAACGAAAGTTCAGTAATAAAGAGGTGAAACTTATCAGTCTCTAGTCTTCTTGGGTGCAGCTCCTCGAGGTTCCAATGGTGGCACTGACAACAGCGGCAAGTGACGTCTCTGTGAGGTCTGTAACAGGCAGGGATCCAACTGTGGCACTGACCACAGCGGCACGGGACATCTCTGTGAAGTCTCTGGAGGCAGGAAGTTTTCCCATGCTCAATCGTATCTAGCACGGTACTGAGTCTAATGTGTTGAACCACCAGAACGGGACTTCACTCCACAGTGTTCACGAGTCCTTGGTAGCAAGGCTCTGTCCTAGCCATCTGTCTCTCTCTCTGCATCGCACTCACAGTGCAGTCTCTGCCTTCACTAGGGTCACCCCCTAGCATGGAAGCTAGCGGGGAGCTGACAGTTGGTCATCCACAATCGGTGGACCTGTATGCAGGGGTCTGTCAAGTATGTGGTCACTCTGGGGCAAAGCGTGTGCAGTACTCACTATCACGCCGGGTACGGCACTCGGCTTAGCTCTGCTCTGCTGGCACAGATCTGCTCTGTTCTGCTCTGCTGGCACAGCTCTGCATGGCTCTGCTCTGCTGGCATGGCTCCATTCTGCAGGCGACGGGGGCTCCTTCTACACAGCCCATCGCCACACCGGTGCTTTCTGGTGGGGGAAGCAGAGCACGCTTATCTCTGATCTGTGCGCTGCTCTCTGCGCTTTCCTCTGCACTGCTCTGCGCCAGCATCAGACTGACCTTTTTGGCGTGCTTCTCCCTTTTCTTCCCCCGCTGATGCACATGCTTTCCCGGCTATCTGGGTAAGCAGGAAGCGCCGTCTCTCTCCTCCTTCACTCCTGCAGCGGGGGAAGATCCACCTCTCTCAGTCTTCCCCCCCGAAAACAGAGGATGCAGCCCTTTAAGTTCCGGACCCAGCATGCCCGCGGTCCGTTCAACCTCCTTACACAGGGAAAAAGTTCCCCATTTTACTGAAAGGTGCCAGTTTCAGTTGTTAGAACGCCACTGACCAATGAGTTAACATCTATCTTGTGGATTGGTGATAATTTTATTCCCCAGACAACCCCTTTAACTAGGGGTTAGTTGACATATAGAAATGTGGCATATTTACAAATTATTTTTCAGATTATTTCACACATTGGATTACAAATATCATTTTAAAATACCCTGAGTTACTCTGAAAAACCCAACACATTGCATCAACAACAACATCCTACTGATTTCAATCATCATGTAATATTTCCACTCCCCTCTGATGATGCTTCCGGGGGTATTCTTTCTAAATTTTCACTCAAATCATTGCTGGTTATCAAGGATCCTAGCAGCAGGACGCATTAATAAACGTTTCTTTAGGGGACCTTTATAACAAAAACTGAACAGCCAAATTAAAGGAATAGTTTCATGAAGAAATTCTAGTCCATACATCCTATTAGATATTGTGGAAATTTTAAAGGGGGTCTATGGCTCGAGATAAGAGAATAATTTCACATTTAAATTTGCAGCATTGCTGAATTTTTCCCATAAATTAGATTCAAAGCAAATAAATTTGCATGAATCTCAGTGCTGAAAAGCTAATATTTGCTCATAGAATACACGTTGGGGGCTTAAGAGCTTAGACTTTTCAGGGGAGAGAGAGAGGACTTTGCTGGCCATAACAATGAACACTTTACAGACGAGAGAGAGGACCCTGCAGACCATAAGGGCTTACAGTCTACAGAAGAGAGAGAGAAGACCCTGCTGATCAAATAAGCTTGCACTCTACAGGAGAGAGAGAGAGGACCCGCTGACCTTACACACTACAGAAGAGAGGGAAAGGACCTTACTAAGCATAAGAGCTTACTCTTTAAAGAAGAGAGAGACTTACCCAAGGACTCTGAAGATGGAAAATGACTCTGCCATATGAACTGTGCTCCGATGGATACTGCTGATCTGTGATGTACTGACCACTACTGTACTAGGTAAAACATCTGTTAGATGTTTTACGTGCAGGGTATTATGGGGAGGTCTACGTGCAGGCTTGGACTGGACCAAAGGAGAGCAGGAGACTCCTCAGGTAAGCCCCTGTGCAAGAGTGAGCCACCACCCTTTTATATGAGCAGGACTTGGCACTATATACTTGAATCACTATGCAAGACAAAGGCAACATCTTATTCATTTAACAAACTACCCAGTTCCTTGTTATATAAATTTGTGATTGATGATAATGTCATATTTGCATGTAGCTGAAAAGTGGGGCCCTCGAGTTGATTACTGGTGGGCCCTTGGCACCCCAATGTAACTTAGCTATGGGTATATATACCACTATATATTATAAAATTTGTAGCAAGCAGTGCTCATAAAACTTAACTTTTAATCAAATTATGTCTACAATTGTCCAAATCAGAAAATGTATCAGGTGTGCAAAAAAGTGCAGCGCCGCACCTACAGAAAATATAAAACAACACTGGGCAAACATATAGAACCATAAAGTCCTGGCAGTGATCAATTATACTGTATATATACATTGCCAATCCCATCCCCCAGATTTTTCAGTGGGTAGATATCAATAGATTTTTTGGACCGTGTATCATCATTGTTTAATTTCTGCAACACCAAGAGTTTTTCAGTGGGTAAGTATCATATTCAACCATTACTTATAATAAATTGGAACAGCCTCACCATGCCAACCAAGGGAAGGAGCTGTCAGTTCAGATGATGATAGACACAGTTCATAGGTATGCTGCTCCCAACACATTTCCTCTGGTCAAGACTCTTTAAGGGAGTTCAGAACCAAACAGTGGGACCACCCCACCATCAGTCATTTTCATCTGCTGGTACGGTACATATCAGCCCACAAAGCGGTGCAGCATTATGTTGAAGAAAGGGAAAGGACCTTACTGACCATAAGAGCTTACTCTTTAAAGAAGAGAGAGACTTACCCAAGGACTCTGGAGATGGAAAATGACTCTGCCGTACGAACTGTGCTCCGCTGGAAACTGCTGATCTTTGATGACCCAGGTACTGACCACTACTGTACAAGGTAAAATAATCTGTTAGGTGTTTTAAGTGCAGGGCATTATGGAGAGGCCATCATGCAGGCTTGGACTGGCCCAAAGGAGAGCAGGAGACTCCTCCGGTAGGCCACTGTGCAAGAGTGAGTAAGGACTGGATCTTATGGTTAATATCAAATGTAGGGTCCCTTGATATAAGTTTGTAAGTGTGTGTGTCGGATAACTGCCGAGTGTCTCCAATCGGGGACGTCTCTGTTGCGGAGCTTTCAGTTACAAATTTGGGACTTCGGACTCCAAGCTCCTTTAATCCTCCACAGTCATCTCATGCTACAGAGATGTGTATTTCTTTTATTGATAGAGAGATTAAGGACCTAATACACCAACAACGTTTGGGTTTCTTTCCCAGCCATAGCAATCTGACACGGGTAGAAAAACAAGCACTCATTGCACTACAAAACAATAAGAACATTATTATTAAACCAGCTGATAAAGGAGGGCGCCATCGCAATCATGGAATGTAAAATGTACATTGGCGAAATCGAACGGCAGTTATCCGACACACACACTTACAAACCTATATCAAGGGACCCTATGTTTGATATTAACCATAAGATCCAGTCCTTACTCAGAACCTACTTGGATAAAAACATTATAGATAAAAAAAACAGTTACATTTCTAACCAATCCTCATCCCATTACTCCCGTCTTCTAAATTCTCCCAAAAATCCATAAATCTCTCATAAATCCCCCAGGCAGGCCAATTGTGGCATCGACCAACTCTATACTTTCCCCCCTATCCGTCTACCTTGAAAAGATCCTAACACCATTGGTAAAAACAACCCCCTCTTTGCTACTTGACACGGGGCATTTTCTAAAAATCATACAAGATCTCAAAACCATACCCCCTAGTAGTCTATTAGTTACCCTAGATGTTAACAGTCTTTATACATCCATCTCTCATGCCAAGGGGATACAAGCCACCCGGTCCCTATTGGAAACCTCCAACATGTCAGGTGAATCCATTCAATTATGTCTAGATCTCCTCACATTAGTCCTTTATGAAAACTTCTTTCTATTTGAGGATACCTATTATGTCCAGTCACGGGGGACCGTGATGGGATCAAACGTAGCACCGGATTACGCAAATGCATTTATGCACTCCTTTGAACAAAATTACATATATCCAAATAAGGTTTTAAATAAGTCTAGCATTGGGTATCATCGTTACATTGATGATATCTTCTTTATCTGGACAGGACCCCCTGAATCTTTGCGATCATTCCACACCTACTTGAATTCATTAGATACGGACTTACAATTCACCATTAACTATGATACGACCCACATACCTTTTCTAGACACAATGGTACACAAGGACTCTTTGGGTAATCTTACAAATGATCTGTATACTAAGCCTACAGACTGCAATAGTCTGCTTCACTATTCAAGCAGCCATCCTAAAGCTACATGAGATAGCCTTCCGAGATCACAATTCACACGCATTTCAAGAATAGTTTCCGATCCGGAATTGCTACCTACTCGTTTGGATGAGATGTCATCCAAATTCCTAGAGAGAAACTACCCCGCTAGTCTCCTTGGAAGTGAGAAAACACGAGCTCTTGATCCACCCATACCAATCTCAACTATCTCAAACCCGGAAAGCATTCTTTTTGTCCACACGTACCATCCCCTCATGACAAAAATTCACTCCATCATTCGCAAGCATTGGTCTTTGCTCTCCAGGGCATACCCCAACATTAAATCCTATGACACACCAGTCCTTATGTGCAGTAGGCGAGCCCCCAACATTAAAGATAAATTAGTTCGGGCAGACATTGGGAGTAAGCTACCAACATCAACACAACCTCAATTAGCCACACGCCGCAAGGGCACTTTCCCTTGTCTTAGTTGTGCTTCCTGTTCAAACATCATAAAATCTGATACGGTCACTCACCCATGTATGGGTAAATCCTTTCCCATACGAGGATTCTATACCTGCGACTCCAATTTCGTAGTTTATGTCATCAAGTGCCCTTGTGGCCTTCACTACGTGGGTGAGACAACACAACACGTCAAGGACAGAATTGCCAGCCACAAGTCTACAATTAGATGTGGTAAAACATGGCTACACATTCGGGGTTATCATTTCGTTAAACACAAACACACAGTGGCACAACTCAAATATCAGGTGATCGAACAAGTACCTAAACCTAGACGAGGTGGTAACCACATACAACTCTTGAAACAGAGGGAAACTTTCTGGATCCATAAATTGGACACACTGGCACCAAAAGGCCTCAATAGAGAAATCAACTGGCTTTTATGATTAATCTATTGTTGTTTACTATTTTCAGACACGATGATATTCTACAATAATTGGTAAGTGCTCAATATTTTTCAAAATATTTCTCAAAAAAAATTTTCTTCTTTTTTCCCCCTTTTTTTGTTCATTTTTATTTTTTTAATTTTTTATATTTTTATTTTTTATTTTCATATTATATTCATTGTTTTTCCAATTTTTTTCCTTTTTTTCATCTTTTTTTCATTTTACACAACATTTTCCTCCTAATTTTCATTGTTGCTTTTCCATTTATTATCCTTTTACATTTTGGAGCCATGGCTCTTTCCTTTTATTCTATGATTATAATTTCTTTATATATTTTTCTTTATTACTTTTAGTCTTTACTCTTTTTTATTTTTATTCTTACTTTTTTGGTTTCTTTATAGTTTCCCCTTTTTTCTTTTTTCTTTTTCGGTTGTTATATATTCTCCATTGAGACTTACATCCCATTACCATACTATTATAATCTCTTTAGTCTGCCAGTAGGCCTGCCCGTCCCTAATACTATAGTCCTTTTTCCTTCCTGGGCTGTTTCTTTAACCACGCCCCCTTCCCCATGGAGACGCTTTACTAATACAACAATTTTTCTCTTTCTTTGCGCAAGCGCGAATATCCCCCTATGCTGCAGGATCACTGCAGCCTCCTCTACCGCACAGACGCGGTCCTCCCCAACCCTGGTCACTACCGCGCATGCGCGAGGTCTCTCCTTCACAGCGCTGGGTTACTTCCGGTCCGGCGGTGACGCACTTCTGGTCCGGCGGTACTCAGTGCACTATTTAAAACCGGCCTCACCATGGACCATGACAGCCTCTCATCTGCCCCAAGGTAGGGGGCAGGATTGCCACCTGCATCCCCTGTTTCTTTTCCTCTGGACTCCTCAAGTAACCACCATTGGATGTACAGACACTACAATGCACCTCATTACTGGCACTATCATTCTCACCAAGTGCCGCTCATTCCACAGGCTGGAATTCCTTCATGATGGCCATTGCAGCCTCAAGTTAAATCTTATCTGCCCCAGGTAATCCACGCTTTACATATACCGCCTAGTGCACCTCAGCACTGGCATCTTTATATCTTTCTTTATGTGCCACTCATCCTGCAGGTTGAAACCCTTACATAACGGCCATTACAGCCTCAAACTAAACACTATCTACCTCAGGTAACTTATGTTATACGTGTATACCGTTTAGTGCATAGTGGTGCTGGCATCCTTATACCCTTTTTTACTATGTGCCACTCATCTTACAGGTTGAAATTCCTACATGGCAGCCTCAAGCTAAACACTATCTGCCTCAGGTAATCCATGCTACACGCTTATACTGCTTAAGCACATTTTAATGCTAGTATCCCTATACCTTTGCATTATTTGTCACTCATCCTACAGGTGGAAACCTCCAAACTACGGCCTCTTTAGCCTTAAGTTAGAATTTGCCTACCTTAAGGTATATTACATATCTCTACACTTACCTTTAATTGATTATCTGTGTTAACGCTATACTAAGCTGTCCTCCCCCCTTTTTTATGCAGCAGGAAGCTATCTACGACACTACCCTACAGAAATCTATTTTTAGTATCTTCATTACACTAACTGGACGGTATCAGCTGAAGCTATTTTCTACGATACCTAAACCTTCCAGGTATAGCGCATATTCTTTACTGAATCAGACCTTCTTTCTATATTACTCAATGATGAAATAATTTACACTTCTCCATGTATATCCCCTTCAGTCACCTTGAGGGGACGTGGATCCTCTTCGAGTTCCCTAGGTCCGTTACTAACCACACTGAGGTAAATTCATGGTCTCTGGTCTCTGAATCTCCTATTGCTAGTTTCTAACTTACAGTCATATGTTAAAGTTTGGGCACCCCTATTAATGTTAACCTTTTTTCGTTATAACAATTTTGGTTTTTGCAACAGCTATTTCAGTTTCATATATCTAATAACTGATGGACTCAGTTATATTTCTGGATTCAAATGAGGTTTATTGTACTAACAGAAAATGTGCAATCTGCATTTAAACAAAATTTGATCGGTGCAAAAGTATGGGCATCTCAACATAAAAATGACATTAATATTTCGTAGATCCTCCTTTTGCAAAAATAACAGCCTCTAGTCGCTTCCTGTAGCTATTAATGAGTTCCTGGATCCTGGATGAAGGTATTTGTGACCATTCCTGTTTACAAAACAATTCCAGTTCAGTTAAGTTTGATGGTCGCCGAGCATGGACAGCCCGCTTCAAATCATCCCACAGATGTTCAATGATATTCAGGTCTGGGGACTGGGATGGCCATTCCAGAACATTGTAATTGTTCCTCTGCATGAATGCCTGAGTAGATTTGGAGCGGTGTTTTGGATCATTTTCTTGCTGAAATATCCATCCCCTGCGTAACTTCAACTTCGTCACTGATTCTTGCACATTATTGTCAAGAATCTGCTGATACTGATTTGAATCCATGCGTCCCTCAACTTTAACAAGATTCCCGGTGCTGGCATTGGCCACACAGCCCCAAAGCATGATGGAACCTCCACCAAATTTTACTGTGGGTAGCAAGTGTTTTTCTTGGAATTCTGTGTTTTTTTAGCCTCCATGCATAACGCCTTTTTGTATGACCAAACAACTCAATATTTGTTTCATCAGTCCACAGGACCTTCTTCCAAAATGTAGCTGGCTTGGCCAAATGTGCTTTTGCATACCTCAGGCGACTCTGTTTGTGGCGTGCTTGCAGAAACGGCTTCTTTCGCATCACTCTCCCATACAGCTTCTCCTTGTGCAAAGTGCGCTGTATTGTTGACCGATGCACAGTGACACCATCTGCAGCAAGATGATGTAGCAGGTCTTTGGAGGTGGTCTGTGGATTGTCCTTGACTGTTCTCACCATTCTTCTTCTCTGCCTTTCTGATATTTTTCTTTGCCTGCTACTTTTGGGCTTAACAAGAACTGTACCTGTGTTCTTCCATTTCCATACTATGTTCCTCACAGTGGAAACTGACAAGCTATGTTGAATAATCTTTGTTTTCAGATCATTTGAGAGTTGTTTTGAGTAGCCCATGATGCAACTCTTCATAGGAGAATCAAATAGGAGAACTACTTGCAAGTGGCCACCTTAAATACCTTTTCTCATGATTTGATACACCTGGCTATGAAGTTCAAAGCTCAATGAGGTTACAAAACCAATTTAGTGCTTCAGGAAGTCAGTAAAAAGTAGTTAGGAGTGTTCAAATCAAGAAAATGATAAGGGTGCCCATACTTTTGCACCGATCAAATTTTGTTTAAATGCAGATTGCACATTTTCTGTTAGTACAATAAACCTCATTTGAATCCAGAAATATAACTGAGTCCATCAGTTATTAGATATATGAAACTGAAATAGCTGTTGCAAAAACCAAAATTGTTATAAAGAAAAAAGGTTACCATTAATAGGGGTGCCCAAACTTTAACATATGACTGTATATATTTGACTGTTTAAAAGATTTTTCTAGAAAAATCCTTTCTTGAAAAACTATGCTATAGCTGAGCAGTAACGTTTCATTAATAACTTTTTATATCTCATTGTTCATCTGTTTGTTGCATATTTCTATCTTTGACAACGTGTATACACTTATGAATGTCTATCCACGATTGATATGTATATTCTGTATATATGATTTTTTATTCACTTGTATTGTATATATTCTTTTATTTTAGTGTACCCCATGAATAAGATCCGGGAGGATCGAAACGTCGGGCATTTTGTTTGTACATTCCTTAAATTCTGCTTGGGCACATCCTTCATTTTTTGATGGATTGGACACATTCAATAAATATATGAGTTTGTGCATATTATCAACGTATTGAGTGCGGTGACTCACTATATAGAGTGGCACACAACTTCTCGCAACACTGTCTCACATGTAACTTAATAACTTAGACAAATAACAACCTGTTGCCAGTCACCAAGGTCATCCTCCTCCCCTCCTGACTCGAGAGCGTTTCACTCTCAGCCAATAGGAGAGCATAATTACTCCCCTCAGATTCAGCCTAGAGTAATCACATTACGATAAGCTATAGAGAAAAAACAGTGCATACAGCTCTGGCGAAAATTAAGAGACCACTGCAAAATGTTGTTGGTCTGATTTTTCTCTTTACAGATATATTTTTGAGTAAAATGTAAATTGTTCTTTTAGTCTACAAACTTCTGACAACATGTCTCAGAATTTCCAAGCAATAATTTTTGGGGGTTTTTTCCTGAAAAGGAGAAATGGTCAAAATTGAAAAAACAGTGCTTTCAGACCTCAAATAATTCAAAGAAAGCAAGTTCATAATAATTTAGAAACAACAATACTAATGTTTTAACTCAGGAAGAGTTCAGAAATCAATATTTTGTGGAATAGCCATGATTTTTAAAAATATATTTCATGCGTCTTGGCATGCTTGCCACCAGTCTTTCACACTGCTTCTGGCGCAAAAATTTAAGCACTTCTTCTTTGCTTGATGGCTTGTGACTATCCATTATCCTCATGATTACATTCCAGAGGTTTTTAATGGGGTTCAGGTCTGGAGAATGGACTGCCCATGACAGGGTTTTGATGTGGTGCTCTTTTAATTTTTGCCAGAGCTGTATTTTAGTCTAAATCAGCAGAAAAATCGAACTCAATAAAAATTATGCTAAAAATTATTCCCAGGTGCTTCAGATGGTGCTGAATAAATGCAATCTTGACCACCTCAACCCCTAGCAAAATGAACTGCACAAGTGATGTGATGGGAGAAGAACCCAAGGTCAATATTTCATTGCTTTGCTCCAGTAGTTGCTTTTTATAACTTTTATAATATTTTCTATTACTCAAGTCTATGAGTTGTTGTTATTATTATAAATATTCTCTCCTTACCTAAAGAGTGACTAGTATTTTAACCAAACTTTGTTCTGAAATGAATATGGAAAAAAAACATTTTATTTTTACATGTGCAAAAAATATGAATGGTGTAATGGAAGTTTTGTGAAGCGTAACCCTCTTCTTATAGCACAGTCATGGCTATATAAAGTTTGTATTTTATACTTTTATATTGTCTAAAATGTAAATATTTTATTTCAATAGGACAATGGAAAGGTTCACACACTTACTAGAGCCATAATAATTCAAGAATTATACCTTTATCCCGGAGGATATGTTAATGTTTACTGATAAGTAATACAAGTCAAGTCTGAAAACACAAACTTTGCATCTTTATTTACATTGGACAATAAAAAGCTGCCTGGCAAGCTGAAATCGAATTGAAAAAGTGAATACATGCTTTTCAGCCATCAGTTTTCCCAGAGCATACAGAAGCTCTGCAGAATAGCAGCTAAATTCTAAATAATGTTCTTTGTGAGTTCGGGCTTAGGCATTTAAAGCAGTGAAAGAACTTGAATGCCTTAGTTAGATTTCACACGCTGGAATTTATGATGATGCCTACAGGATATTTTAATATAAATAGTCTACATAATTACTCTAAAGCAAGATAACAAGTTAGGAAGCGAGACAGGGGGAATGCAAATACAATATATTAATGTGTATTCATTTCTGTTGGACAACAGCTTGTGTTATTAGTACCTTCCATACTAAACACAATATTGATAGATAAAAAAAACTTTGAGGCTATAGTCGATATGAAGATAATCTACAAATATAAAAAAATGATATTGGAAAGTTTGGAAAGAAATTTTTTTTAAACTAGATGCAGATAATCTGAACTAATCTTTATGTACAGAGTGAGATCCATGTCTTTAATCGTTAAAATGGAAAATGTCCTTCTTGTGGCCCAGGAGTTTCATGAACCTTTAATCTCTAAAAGCTAATCTTTAACTTCTTGACCAGGTAAAGTTTTATACATTTATATATACCATTAAAATGTTGTTTGAGCCCCAGATTTTTCATTTTCTCAAGGAGTAACAGCTGAAAATGGCTCCAAAATGTGTTAAACAATTTATCTCAAACATGGCAATTCCTCATATTGTGTTCAGCTTTTGCTTTTGGAGACAGGCACCTTATAAATTGTTAATTGAGCTCTCCTCACTATAGCAATAATATACAAAAGGATGTTATCTGCAATTTAGGACCACTCTGGGGTTCAGAAGGGAGAGAAGGGTATTTGGATTTGGGAGCATAATTTTCACTGGATTTTTTTTTGGGGGGGAGCCATTTTGCAATTCCATAGTCTTTGTGCTACCAGAAATGTAGAAACCACCTATATTTCCATTTACAGATGATGGACATGAGTGGTGCTTGCTTTTGTGAGTTGTTGATGCTTTTGTTGGTAACATTTTTGGCAACATAACATTTTGGATTACTTTTAAGGTTACGTTGACACTTATCTTGCAGAGAAACTGCCAAAAAATGAAACACAGAGAATCGTGGCGACTGCAAACACCAATAAAGAAGAAAGTCCTCCAAAAAATACATTAAAAAATTCCTTTATTGAACCATGTCAAAAGATATTTAAAAAAGGGAAAATCACATGCAAGAAAAACAGTGCACACAATGAGCAGGAGAACAAGTTCAGCCCACAGTAGAAATAAATAGAAAAAAAATCCCTGTTTAATAAATAACAGAATGCATATTAATAAATTGGATTTTTTGAGAATATATAAGGGCTCGAACAAATCCTAAAGGACAATGACTGGGATAATATATGTACAAGCTCACATAACAATATGGGCCTAATTATAAAAGAAAGTAATTCATGATAGATAATTTAACAGCAAGTTAAATGAAAATTTCTTTGTAAACCATTGCGCACCCCTTCTGAGGAAGATACCGAAACACGCGTCAATGGGTACATTGCAGCGGTTTGGACTCTGGGTAAATATGTTTATTTTTTAGCTCTTTTCAATTGTGTTTACTCTTGCTATTTAGCACCTAATGGCTGGCCATGGTAGTTTTAACAAAAAAGTAACATTTTTTGTTACGCTACAATTCTGAGATTATCTAATTTTGAAGAGTCATTGTAAAAATTAAACTTAAGGCAAAAAATGTAAATATATTTTATAATAAATTTATATACACAGTATATAATATTGAAAGCAGTAGCATGCCACTAATAGTGGCAGACCTCATGGGCTCAATGGGGCCTTTGAGTTGGGAGACCCTTTGCCAATGCAACTTACAAACTGGATGTAGATAAGGTCCCGATGGAACCAGTGGCCATTACCTGTTCTATTATTTACTCCTTGTGTCTGAGTCTCAGAGCAGTGGGAACAATGATGTCACAACATTCAGATCACATGAAACAAAGACTGGAGCAGCGAGAGAATGAGTAGAGGTGAGTAGTTTTCCTTTTTTTCATCAATGAGTGTCTGCCTGTAATTTTGCAAGTAAGAATATACTGTGGGGTTGTGGGGCCATCAAAAAGTGTTGGGAACTTTGAGGGCCATCAACCATATGTGGGGGGACTGTGAGGTTGTGGGGCCATCAAAAGGTGTTTGGAGCTTTGGGTGCCATGAACCATATGGGGGGACTGTTGGCATGATCATAGAAGATGTGGGGCTGTGGTGATAATCATACTGTGTTTAGGGTTGCTTGGGACCATTATAATATGTGTAGAGCTGTATGGAGCCATTTTATTGTGTGGGAGGCTGTGAGAGTCTCATACTTGTAGGGTTCTCATACTGTGTAGAGCAGGGTTCCCCAACTCCAGTCCTCAAGGCCCACCAACAGGTCATGTTTTCAGGGTTTCCTTAGTATTGCCCAGGTAATAATTGCATCACCTGTACAATACAAGGGAAATCCTGAAAACATGACCTGTTGGTGGGCCTTGAGGACCGGAGTTGGGGAACCCTGGTGTAGAGGACTGTAGTGGCCATCATACTGTGTTTTGGGGCTATGGGGTTCATCATACTGTGTTGTGGGACTGTGGGGTCTCATAATGTGTTTGAGGTAACTGTGTGGACCTCACTGTGTTGGAAGCACTGTGGGGGCATCATACTGTGTGTATGAAGTGTACTATACAGGAATTTACTAGAGGGATATCATATTGTGTTTGTAAGTGCTGTAATGCATGTCATGCAAATATATTTTTTGAGGGGAGGGCATCCAATCATTTAGAACTTTTTCTATAGGGCCCCATGATTTTTATGTACTACACTAATTTCAAGTCATGACCTTCAAAAGGCTTATACAAAAATCAACACAAATTTACCTAGGTTTTGGCAAAAAAAAAAATTATTCTTTGGAAGCATGGTTTGTGGGACCCTGCTTGGTGCCCCTTTATAGGTAAGAGTATACTTGTATACATTTGTATTGGGTAAATATATTACTAATACGTACTTTAGGGATGCTTTGATCATTGTCGCCTATGACCTGGTTTTGTCGTCTTACAATTTTGGACATGAAAGATGTTTTTTCACATTCTTCTTATCTGTAGGACTGAATGATTACTCAATAATTAAAATGTAGGACTAAGACCATCTTTTATAATTTGTCATAAACAAATGGTAATCAATTTATGAAATATCTGACATAAAATGGAGAATCTCATTAATCTAATCAACATGTAACAGAGGCAGGCAAATATATATCAGGCAATATTGAACTATTGCAGAGATTTGAAATATACCTTTTGGATACTCTAAGACTAAACTCTCTTATTGTCCTATCATCCTGTTTTCCACTTACAAATCTATAATTAATCACATTATCTGCAGTAAAATGGTATTCATAGCATTACTCAGAGGCATAACAGAAAACTATGGATTAAGGCCTTGTCTCACTAAGCGATCTCGGTAGCGAGATCGCTGCTGAGTCACAACTTTTGTGACGTAACAGCGATCTCACCAGCGAGATCGCTGTGTGTGACAGCGATCAGCGAGCGGCCCCCCCTGCCGGTATCGCTGATCGCTGGAAGAAACCTCTGGACATTTCTTTGGTCGCTGGTCTCCCGCTGGCCAGCACGCATCGCTGTGTGTGACAGGTGGGAGACCAGCGATCAGGTGTAAAAAATAAAAAAAAAATAATATGTATAGTTATTCTCACCTTCCGACGTCCCGTTCAGCCATCCTGCCTCCCTCCACGCTCCGGTCCCAGTGATCCTTTGCACGAATGACCGCAAGACTTTGTTATCCCTCGAGACCGTGACATCTCGCGGTCATTCGTGCAAAGGATCACTGGGACCGGAGCGTGGAGAGAGGCAGGATGGCTGAACGCGACGTCGGAAGGTGAGAATAACTATATTTTTTATTTTGATTCTATTTTTTACAGCGATGGTCAGCGATGCCGGGCGATCGGCATCGCTGTGCTGATCGCTGGTGAAGCTGTCTGTGTGACAGCTCACCAGCAATCATATAGCGACTTACTAGCGATCCTGACACCTTGATATCGGTGTTGGGATCGCTGGTAAGTCGCTTAGTGTGACGGGGCCTTTAGATTTCATGCTATTTTAGTGTTTTCATTAAGAATACAGTTTCTTGTTTGGAAAAAAATAAACAATTGATGTGCTTATCATTTAACTTACTATATCTGATAAAGTTGGATAAGTACAAATATTAAAATGTAATTATTGCTACAAGGAAGATAATATACTTTACTGAAAGAATGAAAGAAAGATTACTATATATCTGCAAAAGCAAAAATATAACCTCTTCCTGATTGAGCAATTTTTCAGTTTTTGTTTTTCTCCTACTGCTTTTATAAGAAACAAGAACTTTTTTTCCATTGCCATACTCCTGTTTTTTGCAAGATGAGTTTTAGTTCTGGCTAACATTATTTCATTTTTCAAGATACTGAAAAACAGGAACAAAAATTACAAGTGGCGTAAAATGGTAAAAAAAAATAATGTTACCATTGATTTTCCCGCACCTGAAATCCGCTGCCTCGGAGTAACTCTCGACTCTGCCCTGTCCTTCAAACCACACGTCAAATCTCTTGCCACCTCCTGTCACCTCCATCTCAAAAATATTTCCAGAATCCATCCCTTCCTCAGTCCTCAATCTACTAAAACTCTTGTACATGCCCTCATCATCTCCCGCCTTGATTACTGCAACACTCACCTCTGTAGCCTCCCTGCTAACTCTCTTGCACCACTCCAGTCTGTCCTCAATTCTGCTGCCCGACTAATCCACCTCTCTCCTCGCTACTCCCCTGTCTCCCCCCTCTGCAAATCCCTCCATTGGCTCCCAATTCCCCAACGAATCCAGTTCAAACTACTAACACTGACCTACAAAGCCATCCACAACCTTTCCCCTCCCTATATCTATGAACTAATCTCCCAATATCTTCCCTCACGTAATCTTCGATCCTCCCAAAACCTCCTACTCTCCTCCACACTTATTCGTTCCTCACACAACCGCCTCCAAGGTTTCTCCCGAATATCCCCTATCCTCTGGAATGCCATGCCTCAACACGTCCGATTATCCACCACCCTCGGATCCTTCAAACGGAACCTGAAACCCCATCTTTTCAGGAAAGCTTACAGCCTGCAATGACCATTCTGCCGCCTCACCACCGCCTGAGCTGCCGCCTCATCACCACCAGAGCTGCTGCACCCCCAACCTTCTGTCTCTTCCCCTCTATCCCGTAGAATGTAAGTCCGCAAGGACAGGGTCCCCTCCCCTTTGTACCAGTCTGTCATTGTAAATTTGTTTACTGTTAACGATATCATAACTTTGTATGTAACCCCCCTTCTCATGTACAGCACCATGGAATTAATGGCGTTATATAAATAATTAATAATGATAATAATTTTTAGACTTTTATACTTTTTTTTGCATACAGTGGTAGTTCAACTCATGTGGTGGTACTCGGAGGTAGAAAAAATGGAAACACTGTCTCTTTAAATCCTCATTGGTTTATTATAAGGCAGCATAAACCAACATGAGGGGAAAATAGACTCAGCCTTTACAGCTAAAACAGGAAAATAACAAAGAAAACAAAACTCTGCAACACAGTCCATTTGTTGCTGGTGGTACCCGACTCTGGAGCAATACTAGTTCAGTCTTTCTTCCACACAAGACACCAAATCACTGGAGACTCCTCGCTCCAGTCTTGCTGAACACAGACTGCCTGTAGAGCCCATTTATTTAAACCCAAGACCCAGTGACTCTTTCCATCATGTGACTGACCACATGATCATGATATCACACAGGTCCTGGCAGCTCTGCAGAAGGAGATAAAGTGGACCTCCTCTTCCCTCCCGCTCCATGAAGGTCCACATGAAACCAGCCATATCTCCCCTCTATTACCTTACCAGTGACCTTGCCACAATACATATTTTCAATATTGCAATATCTTTAGACTATGTAACTATTTTCCCATAGTTTCTGACTATATGACTACAGTATTTTCTGCTGTAAAATAAAATTAAAAACATAATATTAGCTATATGAAAATATCGTCACCTGTAAGGCTGATGAAGTAGCAGCAGCATCATCTCTTACAGAAGACACCAAAAAATATGCAGTTTTGATGTTTTTAAGTGGACAGTTTTAATGTAGCTTTTAGTCACATTTGTTCTACTCTGTTATGTTCAGTGTAACTTTTTTGTTATCATATTCTTCCTTACAAGGTCTATGTTCTCATCTCTGGTGTCTCCTTCTCACCAAACACCAGAGGTCAAACATAAGAATCCAATACCTTGCTTTTCTAGTGTTTTGCATTCTACACAAACTTTAACTGTGACATGCTTTTATATATTCCTAATCCATTGGGAACCATCTAACAAAGCTGAATTCCTTCAGAGCATGAATTGCCAAATATTTATTAATTTTCTTTTTCATTTAAATATGGAGCTGCTTTTCATTCAGTTCTTTGATCTTAAAATTTGCTGCAGAGGAAGTCTTTGGCTCTCAGCCCCTATAAACCATACAATTGAATTATGGTCTTCATGTAGGTTCAGAAAGGGGAATAACAAGAGAATTGGAGTGCCTGCATTTGAATTTATCTGAAATTTATGTTTGGGTTTCCTATAACAAATGTCATATTTTATTGTATACGGTCCTGTAAATTTTCTTACTTTCATTTGTAGCATATTCCTCCAATAAGGCAAATGGGGCTTTAGGGCCACAGCAGGTACCAATACTCAATAGCAATTACTGCATCCCTTACATTTATTCTGCTGATTACAATTTTTGCTCTCAACTAAAGATCACATGGTTCATATTTCCAGACCGTAAAATTAATAGTGTAGCTTTCAATAAAGAATATTGACTAATTGACATTTGACTGGCACATCCTGACTATAACCTCCACAATGTCCTACAATTTTTGGTCACAGGTAGAAGTGAGAGAGCCGCCAGAAGTACAGCCAGCTGACTAGTTTTTAGCTATTCCTTAAACAGCATGACATATTACTATTTATGCCCCATTTTATATATAAAAAAAGGTTTGGTCATCCTTGAAAGCCCTTTCAAAGCCTTAGACAGTTTTAACTCATTAGTGACAGAGCCAAATTGCAGCATAATGATCAGGCCAATTTGTACAATTCTGACCACTGTCCCTTTATGAGGTAATAACTCTGGAACGCTTCAATGGATCCTGCTGATTCTGAGACTGTTTTTTCGTGGCATATTGTACTTCATGATAGTGGTACAATTTCTTCAAATATAACTTGCGTTTATTTATGAAAAAAAAACAGAAATATGTAGAACATTTTTAAAATTTTGCAATTTTCAAATTTTAATATTTATGCCATTAAATCAGAGAGATATGTCACACAAAATACTTAATAAATAACATTTCCCACATGTCTACTTTACATCAGCACATTTTTGGAAACAAAATTTTTTTTTGTTAAGAACTTATAAGGGTTAAAAGTTGGCCAGTGATTTTTCATCTTTACAACAAAATATACAAAACCATTTTTTCAGGGACCACATCACATTTAAAGTCACTTTGAGGGGTGTACATGACAGAAAATACCCCAAATTGACACCATTCTAAAAAATTGCACCCTTCAAGGTGCTCAAAACCACATTCAAGAAGTTTATTAACCCTTTATGTGCGTCACAGGAACTGAAGCAATGTGGAAGGAAAAAATAACATTTTACTTTTTTTTTTACAAATATTTTACTTCAGAACCATTTTTTTTATTTTTACAAGTGTAAAGAGAAAATGACACACAAAATTTGTTGTGCAATTTCTCCTAAATATGTTGATACCACATATGTGGGGGCAAACCACTATTTGGGCATACGACAGAGCTTGGAAGGAGCACCATTTGACTTTTTCAATGCAGAATTGGCTGGAATTGAGATCGGACGCCATGTCGCATTTGGAGAGCCCCTGATGTGCCTAAACAGTGGAAACGCACCACAAGTTACACCATTTTGTAAACTAGACCCCTTAAGGAACTTATCTAGATGTGTGGTGAGCACTTTGAACCCCCAAGTGCTTCACAGAAGTTTATAACATAGAGCAGTCAAAATAAAAAATCATATTTTTTCCACAAAAATGATGTTTTTGCCCACAAATTTTTATTTTACCAAGGGTAACAGGAGAAATTAGACCCAAAAAGTAGTTGTCCAATTTGTCCTGAGTACGCAGATAACCCATATGTGGGGGTAAACCACTGTTTGGCTGCACGGCAGAGCTCAGAATTGAAGGAGCGCAGTCTTACTTTTTCAATGCAGAATTGGCTAGAATTGAGATCGGACGCCATCGTGTTTGGAGAGCCGATGATGTGCCTAAACAGTAGAAACCCCCCACAAGTGACACCATTTTGGAAACGAGACCCACTAAGGAACTTATCTAGATGTGTGGTAAGCACTTTGAACCCCCCAAGTGGTTCTCTGAAGTTGATAATGTAGAGCTGTGAAAATAAAAAATCATATTTTTTCCACATTTTCGCCCCCAAATTTTTATTTTCACAAGGGTAAGAGGAGAAATTAGACACCTAATGTTGTTGCGAAATTTGTCCTGAGTATGCTGATACTCCATATGTGGGAGTAAACCACTGTTTGGGCGCACAGCAGAGCTCAGAAGGGAAGGAGTGCCGTTTGACTTTTTCAATGCAGAATTGGCTGGAATTGAGATTGGATGCCATGTCTTGTTTGGAGAGCCCCTGATGTGCCTAAACAGTAGACACCCCCTACAAATGACAACATTTTGGAAACTAGACCCCTTAAGGAACTTATTTAGATGTGTGGTGAGCATTTTGAACCCCCAAGTGCTTCACAGAAGTTTAAAATGCCGAGCCGTGAAAATAAAAAATCATTTTTTTCCACAAAAATGATTTTAGCCCTTAATTTTTTATTTTCACAAGAGTAACAGGAGAAATTAGCACCCTAATGTTGTTGTTCAATTTGTCCTGAGTACGCTGGTACCCAATATCTGGGGGAACCACTGTTTGGGCACACGTCGGAACTCGAAAGGGAAGTAGTGACATTTTGTAATGCAGACTTTGATGGAATGGTCTGCCAGCGTCATATTGTGTTTGCAGAGCCCCTGATGTGACCAAACAGTAGAAACCCCCGACAAGTGACCTCATTTTGGAAACTAGACCCCACCAAGGAACTTATCTAGATGTGTGGTGAGCACTTTGAACCCCCAAGTGCGGGCGCCATGTCACATTTGTAGACCCACTGAAGAACCCAAACAGTGGAAATCCCCAATTCTAACTCTAACCATAACCTCAACACACCCCTAACCCTAATCCCAACCCTAACCATAACTCTAATCACAACCCTAACCCCATCACACCCCTAACCCTAATCCCAACCCTAACCACAACCCAAACTCTAACATACCCCTAACCCTAATTCCAACCATAACCCTAATGACATACCTAACCCTAATTCCAACCCTAACCATAACCCTAACCACAATCCTAACCCCAACACACTCCTAACCCTAAACCCAACCCTAACCCTAATCCAAACCCTAACCCTAATCCCATCCCTAACACTAATCCTAACCCTGACTTTAGCCCAGCTCACTTTAGCATAACTCTAACCCTAATGTAAAAATGGAAATAAATATATTTTCTTTATTTTATTATTTTTCCCTAACTAAGGGGGTGATAAAGGGGAGGCTTATTTACTATTTTTTTATTTTGATCACTGTGATAGAGTCTATCAGAGTGACCAAAATGAACCAATAGGAAAAATCTTCCTATTGTTGCCGGGTGCCGGTCAGCAGATCTCTGTGGGTACACTGCGCATATGTCCACCATTTTATTACCAGAAGAAAACATCGGCGGCCGTGGGGAGAAGCCAGGAGACCCAGGGACACCGGGAGGTACCAGGGAGGAATCAGGGACACTATTTCTCTCTCCTCTGATGTGCGATCACATCAGAGGAGAGAGAAATTAAATGGAAATTATCTGACTTTTTTTTGCGGTAGCCATTATATGGTTAATAACGACGATCGCAAAACTGGGTTCGGTAAAAACCTACCCGAATCATGTTCTCTAGGTCTCTGCTATCCCCGGCAGCTGAGACCCTGGTGAAAATCCGACTCTGGGGGGCGCTATACACTTAAACCTCAGTGACGTTAAACAGCTGCGCTGTGGTTTAAGTACCCTTAACTGCTGCCATGAAAAGGCGTATCGGCGGTTGTTAAGAGCTTACTTAAACAAAACTTAACCTCTCCCCTGTTGCTGATTTTTTTTTTTGTATTTTCATTTTTCCTCCCCTTCATCAAAGAGTCATAGCTGTTTTATTTTTTTCCATGAACACAGCCATATTTGGACTTGTTTTTTTTGCAGAAAAACTTGTACTTCGTAATATCACAATTCATGTTATCATGCAATGAACAGGAAATCGGGGAAAAAATTTACAAGTATGTTAAAATAGTGAAAAAAATGCAAATCCAGATTTATTTTATGGGTTTTATTTTTATATTGTTCATTATGCGGTAAAAATGACCAGATTATATTATTATTCAGGTCAGTACAACTATGCATATACCATTCTCGTATATTTTTTTAATATTTAAGTGGTGAAAAAACTTTTTCGACACCATTGATTCTTTTATGTTTGTGTCAATTAAACTAAATGAGAGTTTGTTTTTGCATGATCAGCTGACATTTTTGGGTGCAAATGAGGTTTTGAAAGCTTTCTATTGCATTTTGTAAGAAAGTGCAGAGATTGAAAAACAGCAATTCTAGTGTTTCTTTTTCTTTTTTTCTATTTTACTAGATTAGACTTTTATGGATGTAGTAATGCCAAATATACTTATTTTTATATTCTTTTATTTCCTTATTTTTAAACTTGGATATTGGATGATTTGAATTCTAATAATTCAAAAAAAAAAATTTTTTTGCTTCAGTTTTTAGTCCCCTTAGGGTCCTTTAACCTGCGATAACTTGATGTTCTACATACTCTCTGTCAGATTTTAGCCTGATTTTTTCTTAATACAATTAAAAAAATGTATACATATGGACAAAATTGTTGGCATCCTGAAAATCAGACATTGCTTTTGATTTATGGTTACACAGAAAGGTTTTAAAAAGCAAACTAATAAAAATTATCTGGACAAAAATGATGATTCTCTTAGAAAAGATTGAAAATAATTTGACCATAGAAGCATGTTAAACTAAGTTGTGTCCTGTAATTAGCATAATAGATGTCTACAAACTTGAAGAATGAAAAGTAGTCACTGTGTTGTTTGATATCATGGTGTGTACCCAGAGGCTTAGCTAGGGTTTTGGTTCAGGGGGGACAAAACTTCTGAGTGGGCCCCTAAGAAGGTAACCTTGATTACAAATCGGTGACGCACCCTAATAGTGGATGTAGGAGATGACTGCGCTGTTACTGAAAATAATCTCTATATAATGACCATCATGGATATTACCACCATATGGTCAGTGGTAAATACCAGTCCTACAGAACATATAAGCGATTACTGCACAGTTATTGATGGTAACTTACCGCTGATGTTCTTTCTGATGGAATCATTCACTTTTCACGTCTTTTCCATCTGGCCCAGACCAACATGACAACTTCTCTAGCTACAACTTGGCTGCAGAACATACAAGAAAGACACATTTCACGTCTCATATTTTCAGCACCGTCACCATCTGTCCCCAACCCAAACTCCTTGTCCTGCTGATACCACAATGCTGAGCCGCTGCTGCCATATGTGTCCCTATTACTGCACCTGCTGTTTGGTACTGTGTGCCCTTTAAATTCTAAAGCAACTCTCTAGAATATAGTAATGCCAGGTGCAAGTGTCCTAGAAAACAGTGCCCATATTTTGTCTCCTAGAATATAATAGTGCCCTGTGTGCCCCTTTGACGGTCACAGTAACCTGAGTTCCCATATAAGTGCCCACTTTACATTTAACAATGTCCCAAGTCTCCCCCTGTAAAGCTCCCTTATACACAGTTTGATGCTCTCTTCTACACAGTATAATGTCCCCTCACTGTATACATACTGACCCCTTAGTATCCCCCAAACTGTTTGATGGCTACAACACTGTATGATGGCCCCCTCAATGTAATCTCTACACTGTATGATGGCCCCCTACATAGCCTCCATATAGTGTAATGCACCAGATAGTCCTCAATATAGTATAATGCAGGCCCCCAGAGGCAGACTCTATATAGTATAATGCAGCCCTCCATAGGCAGACTGTACAGTATAATGCAGCTCCCCATAGTCAGACTTTATAGTGTAATGCAGCCCCCCATAAGCAGACTGTAATGTAAGACAGTCTCCCATAGGCAGACTCTAATATAATGCACCCCCATGCAGACTCTAATATAAGGCAGCCCCCATAGGCAGACGCTAATATAATGCACACCCTCAGACCTCTATAGTATGATGCACCTCCATAAAAATAATAAATCCAATACTCACCTATCGTCCTCCTGGTTACTGTGCTGCTCCAGGCTCCAGCTCGCCTTCTGACAGCGGGCGCCGGATAGTGATGTCATTGTGCCCGCTGTCAGTGTCTAAGTCAGATGCTGACAGGGGAATGATGGGAGAAGGAGCGTAGCAATCCATCTCTCATCAATGCTGACAGCTGTATCGGCTAGATGCCGATACAGCTGATCTTACAATGATGGGCTGGTGCACACTGCTGGTATCTAGCCCCCTACCTGCTCAGGGGCCCCATAGCAGCCGGGCGTCAGTGCAGGGAGATCTGCCGCAGAATGTAACTGTATGGGTGCGCTGTGCTCGCAAATATAGTTACAGTAGCATAGCTCCGAGGCCCGGGTTGATGGCCCCCTCTGCCCCCCATGATAGCTATGCTACTGTGTGTACCACACTGAACATAGATCAAAGAAAGCTAAGGACAGAGTTATCTCAGGAGATTAGAAATAAAATTAAAGACACACATGTTAAAGACAAAGGCTAATTTGATTATTAGATGATATTTTCTAAATTTAAATGGAAAACCTATAAAAAAGGCCAACATGTAAGGGACACTTCCATAAATAATCAAAAAAGGGGGAAAAAAAGAGGAAGTGAACAAACAAAACACAAATGGTAAAATAAGTCAACTTTATTGACAATATTTGAAAGAGCTAAAACTGTGAAAAAAAGAGAAAAAGGCAAGAGAAAGTTCAATATCCCTTATTCCTCAAGAAACACTCTCAAATCTCTGGCTACTAACAAAAACTCTAGAATATTCATATCCCATTCATTAGGTGACTTTACAACATTGTAACTCAAGCAGACACCCTATTGTTCTACTGTAAAACAAAACTGCTTGCATTCAGGAAAGATAAAGTTAAATAGCCAGCAATGCCACAGGCTTACAAGCCCCCTTCTCACATAGAGAGATTGCTAGCGAGATCGATGAAGCGTCACCGATTATGTGATGCAACAGCGATCTCGCCAGCGATCTCGCTACATGTGACACATAGCGGCAACCGGCCCCCCCCCCCGCTGGATATCGCTGATCGTGCTTGAATGTCTTGAATGTCCTTGGCCATTTTTTTGGCGTCGGCGCAGAACTCAGGGAGGCAGGTGGGAATCGTCAGAAAAGCTGCTGTGTGACAAGGTACCAAAGACCGGCCACGGATCGACAGATCTTTGCTGCTTCGCTGAAGAGATCTGCCTGTTTGGCAACTTACTAGCAACCATTTAGCGATGCACCAGCGATCCTTACCAGGTCGTATCGTTGTCGGGATCGCTGGTGCGTTGCTAAGTGAAATGGGACCCTAAGATCAGGGGAGAGAGAATTCATCACATTGAACTTCTTCTAACAGCTAAAACAAATAAAGACAAAAACCAAGGAAAGATTGTGAAACTCCTCTAACAATACAAAAGGAAAGGAATTCTCCACCTACACCTTCATTTTAGAAGCCATGGGCAAATATTTCTCTTGCTAGAGGCATATCAAGTACCCAGGATTACATGAAAGATCTACTTAAATCCTTTGGCCAATCAATTAGACAGACAATACAATACTATGCAAAAATGTTTCCATAACGTTAATCATAAAATTGAAACATACGACTGTGGAAGATAAAAAAAGTTATGTGAGGAAATTACTTATTTACGCTGTAAAATAATGGACTTCGAGGACAGGAGCAAATGTAATAAATTAAAGTAAAATTAAGAGGAATATCTGAAAATATATCACAAGCTAACCTTGCTCTCTTTAGTTAAGATCTCTTAAAGGAAACGTTACCAAATCTTACACTTCAAGAGATCATAAGGCTTCACAAGCCGAATAACATTCTGGTGGACACTCCAAGGATGTTATTTTAAGACTGAATCATTTCCAAACAAAGGGAAGGCAAAGTAATTACATAATTGAAACTCATAGTCTACCGCTCCATATGAAGCTATAAAAGATTACTCAGATTTGTTTGTTTTGATATTTGATATTTTTTTTACTGTTTTTTTTATATTTTTTTGTGAGATATGTAGCATTACTATACTAATATCAGGTGACTTTTCTTGGATATGAGCATTTAGTTCCTATTGATGAATGCAAAGGGTCAAAACTCACCCGCTAAAAGATCAGTGGCATGGAGAGAATTTATTAATTCCAATTGTATTATAGAATGTATATAAGAATCTCACTTGTTGGAGAAAGTTAATTTTAGAATGAAACATATTTAGAGATGGGCAAACCCGAACAGTAAAGTTTGGCATCCATATCGAGCATCTACTGTTCAGGTATGGACACCGAACATGGACTTCACATGGACTTACTATTCGGGTTTGACTACCCGAACACCAGGTGTTTGTGCATGACAGCAAAAGCAAACACTGCTTTTGATCGTCAGTGAAATCATCCCCACCAGTCAGAGAGCCACGGTTCCCATACTGTCAAAAGACAGCGGGAGCGCTCAGCTGTGATCAGAGGTATAAGCTTTACCTCTGGTCACTGGTGTCAGCTGATGGGACTACTGCTGCTGCTAATTACAATGAGAGCAGGAGCGGCAGATGGGAGTATTCATTAGTCGCTCCTGCACTGCGTTTTTCTCACAGTGCTAGCGGGAATCTCACCAAGGTCACCACAGTTCAGTCCAGCTCGGAACAGAGCCTCAGTTACCAGACGTAACCTCTATGATGTCACCACCGATCACTGAGGCCATGCTTGCAGCCGCTCAGTCACCAATGGTTCTCAGCCTGGATGGTCGCATCCAGACATGGATTATGGCGTGGGACAGGTAAGGTATATTGTTGTTTTTTTAATTTTAGTTTTACTACAGGAGATTGAGGGCTTTGGTGAAATTAGGCAAGGTCGTAAGTATGGTTTAATTAAGATTATTAAAGGAGTCTGTATCATTCTTTCAATTAAAGGACTTTTTTCTGGGTGTCTGTGTTTTCGTACAATGTGACTATAGGGTTAGTAATGGAGGTGTGTTATTGATGCCTCTCCATTACTAACCATGGGACTTGAAGTCTACTGACAATATAAAGGTGACATCAACCCCCCCAACTATCATCCCACTTGGCAATAGATGTGCCTTTTCTGGGCAGCTGCGGGCTGCCATTTTTAGGCTGGGGGGACCAATATCCATGGCCCGTTACCAGCTTGAGAATACCAGCCCCCAGCTGTCTGCTTTAGCAAGGATGGTTGTCAAAAATGGGGGGACACCACTCCGTTTTTTTAAATTATTTAAATAATTAAAAAAACAGCATGGGGGCCTCTCTATTCTTGATAACTAGCCTTAACCATGATCTGTGAGTATCCAGTCATACCTTGCTAAATTAAACCTTTCTCAAATTTCTTCAGAACAACTAGAGAATCTTAATTCCCCTTTCTGTACAAGAAATTCAAAATATTATCAAAAATACTAAATGTAACTTGGCCCCCTGATCAAGTTGGTTTTGTAGCTGGACCTCTGGCTAAGGATGGTACAAGAAGGATGATAGAGTTCATTTAGATTACCAAATTGTCCAGGTCCTCAGTGTGCTCTTTTCTTTGAACGTGATGAAGGTGTTTAACCAGGTACACTGGGGATACCTATATAAAGTTCTTTCAAAATTTGGCCTTTTAGGCCCCTATAGGATCTACAATTAGGTCCCTATACTCAAATCCTATTGCAGTATGTTATGTCTCTGGATTCTTATCTTCAGTATTCATTATTGCTAATGAAACCTGCCAGGGGTGACCACGCTCCCCAATCATTTTTGCCTTAGCTATGGAGCCCCTGGAATCCATTCAGGTTAGCCCTGATATTTATGGTATAAAAGTTGAGGACTTTGAACATGTGATTGGACTTTATGCTGACGACGTTATTATGTTATGTATAAATGATGAAAAGTCTCCTCAGACTATTGTAACATCTTTAATTGCTTTTTCTATTACCTCTTATTATAAGCTTAATACGTCTAAGTCTTCTATTTGTCCTATACATACAGTTGTGCTTATAAGTCTACATACCCAGGCAGAATTTTTGCATTCTTGGCCTTTTTTCAGAGAATATGAATGATACCAACAAAACTTTGACTCCACTCATGGTTAGAGGTTGGGTGACGCCATTTACTGTCAAACTACTGTGTTTTCGCTTTTTAAATCATAATGACAACCCAAGACATCCAAATGACCTTGATCAAAAGTTTGCATATCCTGGTGACTTTGGCCTGATAATATCCACAGAAGTTGACACAAATGAGTGAGTGTTTCTTTGCATCCCAAACAATTTTCCTGGCACAGCTGACATGTGAGGATGCTACCATTAGTAGCCATTCAAACCCATTTGTGTCAACTTCTGTGCATGTTATCCCGGTGGTGCGATCGCCATTATTAACGGTATAACGGCAATCACAAAAAAAGTCCAATTTTCCATTGTCTCCAAATGCGACATGGAGCTACCATTGATTCCAGCTAACTTTGCGTTCAAAAAGTCAAATGGTGCTCCCTCTCTTCTGAACCCTGCCATGTACCCTAACAGTGGCTTTTCCCCACAGATGGGGTATCGGCGTACTCAGGAGAACATCACTGAACATAATATTCTGTGTAAACTGAGGGTCCTGTCTCAATTTTTGTTTTGCCAATACAGCAAATTCAGCGCTCTGATCTGGCATCAGTTGAACATTCCTTCGGCAGATATTAGCTACCCAACGAGGGTGACCCAGATCAGCTCACTGAATTTGAAACCTCAACCATGCCAGCTACAGAACAGATGCACACATTGCAAGCTTAATTCCGTTAACGAACGAGACTCCGTCATGCCCCGCGGTCCGAGTCCGGCTTACTAGAGGGACACGTGAGGCTCTGGCACATGAGATTGGCCAATAACTGGTGTGTCATGCCCTTACATGTCTGTGGCTGCATGTGCGCTACACTGAAAAGGCCAGCGTTTGTCGCTTACAGGTGCAGATAACCCGCTGAACAACGTTAGTGATGGGGATCACTGATTACAATTATTACCCGCGAACAATGATTTCCCAGAAAGTGCAGGTCAACCGCAGTTCCGGAATTAGGCCTAACCGTCATTCCTGAAAAAATGAAAAACTTACGTATGCAAACCACAGGTGCTGTAGCTTGCTTAACAGCTCGCCAGCCGTTCTCACGCCCAGTATGGATTACACGTGATTGCACAAAGGTGAGGGTACCGTATCCCCAGATAACATGTATGGATAGCGTACACATTCAAAATATATGTCTATACATCAGGAGGCAGGCTCAGACGGTGTTAGGCCCAGTATGGATTGCACGTGATTGCACAAAGGTTAGAAAGGGTACCGTATCCCCAGATAACATGTATGGATAGCGTACACATTCAAAATATATGTCTATACATCAGGAGGCAGGCTCAGACGGTGTTAGGCCCAGTATGGATTGCACGTGATTGCACAAAGGTTAGAAAGGGTACCGTATCCCCAGATAACATGTATGGATAGAGTACACATTCAAAATATATGTCTATACATCAGGAGGCAGGCTCAGACGGTGTTAGGCCCAGTATGGATTGCACGTGAGTGCACAAAGGTTAGAAAGGGTACCGTATCCCCAGATAACATGTATGGATAGCATACACATTCAAAATATATGTCTATACATCAGGAGGCAGGCTCAGACGGTGTTAGGCCCAGTATGGATTGCACGTGATTGCACAAAGGTTAGAAAGGGTACCGTATCCCCAGATAACATGTATGGATAGCGTACACATTCAAAATATATGTCTATACATCAGGAGGCAGGCTCAAACGGTGTCAGGCACAGTATGGATTTGACGGCCCAGACTACACAGCGGAGGAGCAGGGAGAGGTAAAGATTGCAAATGCTGGGGCCCTGCCCAAGCAAGGGGGGCCCACTCGTGGGTGTCGGTACTGGCACTGGGCCCCTCATAGTACGGCGGTGTGTCTGACGGCGGGTGTGCACCACCACCATCAGAGACACTTGATTGCACTATGAGGGACCCTGTGCCAGTGCCCGCGCCCAAGAGTCGGCCAACCCACCTGTCCAGGGCAACGGCACTCGCACGGTGTCGTGCGCTAGGTGGTGACCCCGGCCATGGGGGGGGGAGGCAGCACAGTTAGGGAGTTTTAGAAAGTGGCATATGTTGATGTTGGACATTCAGCTGATGCAAAAGGTGAAATAGGTCAAGTCCCAGGAAGAGGTGGACCAAAGCAAGCCATTTTTCTGTCACCCTATGTGTCATCAGGGGAAGGTGGGACAAAATCCTTGGAAACCCATGCGTGGTTCATTTTAATGAAGGTTAGATCATCCACATTTTGGGTTGACAGACGGGTCCTTTTTTCTGTCAGGATTGATCCAGCTGCACAGAAGACTCTTTCCGATAGCACACTTGCAGCTGGGCAAGCGAGCTCCTGTAAGGCATATTGTGCCAATTCAGGCCAGGTGTCCAGTTTAGCGGCCCAATAGTCAAAGGGGAATGACCTGTGTGGGAGAACATCGATATGGGAGGAAAAGTAGTTTGTAACCATAGTTGACAACTGCTGTCTCCTGTCACTTTCCATCGATACAGTATTACCAGTTGTGTGAGCGGTACTTAAAAAATCAGTCCACAACATTGTCATGAAACCCCTGTCTCCAACGCCACTTCTGCTATGTGCACCACGAACACCTCTGCCAAGCTGACCCCGGCCCGTACGGCTCGTGTGAGAACCATCACCGCTGCTGTGTGCTGGGAATGCCTCAAGCAACCGATTTACCAGAGTTGCTTGTTTATTAGCCAATATTAGGTCAAGGTTCTCCTGTGGCATGATGTTTTGTAATTTGCCTTTATAGCGTGGATCCAGGATGCTGGCCAACCAGTAGTCGTCATCGTTCATCATTTTGGCAATGCGGGGGTCCCTTTTTAGGATCTGCAAGGCATAATCTGACATGTGGGCCAATGTTCCCGGTGTCAATGATGCACTGCGAGTGCTGGTTGGAGGAGCACTTTCTGGCAAATCCACATCCCTCCAGTCACGCACAAACCCTGTACCAGACCTTGCCACGCCAACATTTTCACTTGCCCCACGAGATGCATCCTCCTCCCCTAAGTAATCATCCCCATCATCCTCCTCCTCCTCCTCCTCTTCTTCCTCCACCTCGTCCAGGAGAGGTCCCTGAGCAGACAATGGCTGAATGTCATCAAGGATTCCCTCCTCCTCTTCCTCCTCATCAACATTGGCTGCAGAAGCCTGCTCCTTAAGGTGCGTCAAAGTTTGCATGAGCAGACGCATAAGTGGGATGCTCATGCTTAGGATGGCGTCGTCTGCGCTTACCAGCCGTGTGCATTCCTCAAAACACTGAAGGACTTTACAGAGGTCTTTCAGCTTCGACCACTGCACACCTGTCAACTCCATGTCTGCTCTCAAAGTGCCTGGCCGTGTATCCTCCCACAAATGCATTATGGCCTGCCTCTGCTCGCACAGCCGCTCCACCATGTGCAGGGTGGAGTTCCACCTTGTTGCAATGTCGATAATGAGGCGGTGGTTGGGAAGGTGGAGCAATCGCTGCAGCTTCTGCATACGAATGGAGTGTACAGGCGACCGGCGGATGTGCGCGCACAGTCTTCGCACCTTCTGGAGCAGGGCTGTTAACTCCGGATAATTTTTGAGGAAGCACTGCACCACCAGGTTCAAGGTGTGAGCCAAGCAAGGTATGTGGCTGAGTTTTGAAAGGGCTATGGCTGCCACAAAATTACGGCCGTTATCACTAACTACCTTGCCTGCCTCAAGATGTACACTGCCCAGCCATGACTCAGTTTGACGCTTCAAGTACTCGGCCAGCACCTCGGCGGTGTGTCTGTCGCCCAAACACATCATCTGCAACACAGCCTGCTGACGCTTTCCACTAGCTGCTCGATAGGGGGACACCTCGTGTGCAACAGTGGCAGCTGCAGATGGAGTGCTCGTACGACTGCGCTCTGTGGACGAGCTTTCGCTTCTGGAGGAGGAGGAGGAGGGTCGAACGCCTACAGCCAACTGTTTCCTATACCGTGGGCTAGGCAGCACTGTCCCACCACCGCTGTCCCCTGTGGACCCTGCATCCACCACATTATCCCAGTGCGCAGTGATGGACACGTAATGGCCCTGGCCATGCCGACTGGACCATGCATCAGTTGTGAGGTGCACCTTTCCGCTCACTGACTGCTTGAGTGCATGGACAATGGGGTCTTTCACATGATGGTGGAGGGCTGGGATGGCTTTGCGAGAGAAGAAGTGGCGACTGGGTAGGTCATAGCGTGGTACTGCATAGGCCATGAGTTCGCGGAAAGCTGCGCTTTCCACCAACCGAAAGAGCATCATCTCAAACGAGATTAGTTTGGCAATGTGGGCGTTCAAACCCAGTGTACGCGGATGAGAGACTGAGTACTTTCTTGACCTACTCATAGTGTCTGGGAGGGTGAGCTGGACTTGAGAGCTGCATATGGTGGAAGTAGCGGTGGACAGGGCGGACTGAGAGAGGGTTGATGATGGTGATGGAGTTGGTGTTCTTTCTGATGGCCTAGAATCAGTCTTTCGTTGATATAACAGTGGGATTCCCTGACTGCTGTGGCCTTGCAACGACACCTCAACATTTGCTGCTGTGCTAACCGGTGGGCTTACAGTGGGGGAAACAATGTAGAGTTGCTGACTACCTTCATTGTGATCAGTTGCGCATGTGGCACTTGAGGTTTGGTGTTGTGTCCACGCTTGCAAGTGCATGGTGTTTAAATGTCTAAGCATGCAACTGGTATTCAAATTTTTCAGATTTTTCCCTCGGCTAAAGGTCTTTGCGCACTTCTTACAGATAACCTTGGCCTGATCATGAGGATTTTGTTCAAAAAAGTGCCACACTGCACTCTTCCTACTTTGGCAGACATTCTGCGGCCTAGCACGCTGTGATCTTTTGACCCTCTGGACAAGCTGTCCAGCAACTCTTTTGATTTTTGGAACCTGTCTTTGGAGTGCTCCGGGCCTGCCAGATAACAGCTGTTGCGATGTCGATGTCTGCTGTGGATGCTCCTCATCTGAGCTATTGGAAGCAGCACCCTCTTCCCCCAATGGATGCCAATCTGGGTCAACAACTGGGTCATCCATCACCTCCTCTTCAATGTCATGTGCACCTTCCTCTGTGTCACCGTGTATGGTGGTATAGTGTGCGGGAAGGGGCACCTGAGTCTCATCAGGGTCAGAATCTGGCTCTGTACACTGCGAGGACAATGTAGTGCTCTGAGTGAATGTACCAGCAGAATCATCCATCAGCGGCTGTGCATCAGTGCACTCCATGTCAGATTCATCTTGGCCTGGGTAATTCACCATTTGACTTGATAATCCAGGCATGGTATGTGAAAACAGCTCCATGGAGTAATCATTAGTATGGCCTGCGTCATCCTTCAATCTTGGTTGGGGTGAAGGACACAAGGAAAGGTGTGGTTCATGAACATGAGCCTCCAATGACGACTCAGTGCTTTTACTTTTACAACTGAAGAAGAGGAGGCGATAGAGCTTGAGGCTGAGTCAGCAATGTAAGACAAAACTTTTTCCTGATGCTCTGGCTTTAAAAGCGGTTTGCCAACTCCTAGAAAACTAAGCCTTCGAAGCCTTATGGAGCCAGACGATGACGCAGGCTCAACACCTCCTGCATTCGGTCCTATTTTGCTCTTGCCACTACCATCAGATCCACCACCAACACCATCATTACCAGCTGCCAACCCCCGCCCAATTCCACGGCCTCTTCCACCAGCCTTCCTCATTTTTGGTAGAAATGTAGACAAAATCCAACAAACTATATAGTAATGTAAAACAAGGTACATGGTGTCTATAGGACAGGGGAGATTTTGAATTTCTGCTCACACTAGTGGACACTGGACACTTTTGGATTGTGTGAGGCCCACTAAATATCTGAGCGCTATGTCACAGGCTCGATGGCACAGCTGTGACCAAAGTGACTAGAGGATAAGTGAGATTTTGAATTTCTGCTCACACTAGTGGACACTGGACACTTTTGGATTGTGTGAGGCCCACTGAATATCTGAGCGCTATGTCACAGGCTCGATGGCACAGCTGTGACCAAAGTGACTAGAGGATAAGTGAGATTTTGAATTTCTGCAGACACTTGTGGACACTGGACACTTTTGGATTGTGTGAGGCCCACTGAATATCTGAGCGCTATGTCACAGGCTCGATGGCACAGCTGTGACCAAAGTGACTAGAGGATAAGTGAGATTTTGAATTTCTGCAGACACTTGTGGACACTGGACACTTTTGGATTGTGTGAGGCCCACTGAATATCTGAGCGCTATGTCACAGGCTCGATGGCACAGCTGTGACCAAAGTGACTAGAGGATAAGTGACATTTTGAATTTCTGCTCACACTAGTGGACACTGGACACTTTTGGATTGTGTGAGGCCCACTGAATATCTGAGCGCTATGTCACAGGCTCGATGGCATAGCTGTGACCAAAGTGACTAGAGGATAAGTGAGATTTTGAATTTCTGCAGACACTTGTGGACACTGGACACTTTTGGATTGTGTGAGGCCCACTGAATATCTGAGCGCTATGTCACAGGCTCGATGGCACAGCTGTGACCAAAGTGACTAGAGGATAAGTGAGATTTTGAATTTCTGCAGACACTTGTGGACACTGGACACTTTTGGATTGTGTGAGGCCCACTGAATATCTGAGCGCTATGTCACAGGCTCGATGGCACAGCTGTGACCAAAGTGACTAGAGGATAAGTGAGATTTTGAATTTCTGCTCACACTAGTGGACACTGGACACTTTTGGATTGTGTGAGGCCCACTGAATATCTGAGCGCTATGTCACAGGCTCGATGGCACAGCTGTGACCAAAGTGACTAGAGGATAAGTGAGATTTTGAATTTCTGCAGACACTTGTGGACACTGGACACTTTTGGATTGTGTGAGGCCCACTGAATATCTGAGCGCTATGTCACAGGCTCGATGGCACAGCTGTGACCAAAGTGACTAGAGGATAAGTGAGATTTTGAATTTCTGCAGACACTTGTGGACACTGGACACTTTTGGATTGTGTGAGGCCCACTGAATATCTGAGCGCTATGTCACAGGCTCGATGGCACAGCTGTGACCAAAGTGACTAGAGGATAAGTGAGATTTTGAATTTCTGCTCACACTAGTGGACACTGGACACTTTTGGATTGTGTGAGGCCCACTGAATATCTGAGCGCTATGTCACAGGCTCGATGGCACAGCTGTGACCAAAGTGACTAGAGGATAAGTGAGATTTTGAATTTCTGCAGACACTTGTGGACACTGGACACTTTTGGATTGTGTGAGGCCCACTGAATATCTGAGCGCTATGTCACAGGCTCGATGGCACAGCTGTGACCAAAGTGACTAGAGGATAAGTGAGATTTTGAATTTCTGCAGACACTTGTGGACACTGGACACTTTTGGATTGTGTGAGGCCCACTGAATATCTGAGCGCTATGTCACAGGCTCGATGGCACAGCTGTGACCAAAGTGACTAGAGGATAAGTGAGATTTTGAATTTCTGCAGACACTTGTGGACACTGGACACTTTTGGATTGTGTGAGGCCCACTGAATATCTGAGCGCTATGTCACAGGCTCGATGGCACAGCTGTGACCAAAGTGACTAGAGGATAAGTGAGATTTTGAATTTCTGCAGACACTTGTGGACACTGGACACTTTTGGATTGTGTGAGGCCCACTGAATATCTGAGCGCTATGTCACAGGCTCGATGGCACAGCTGTGACCAAAGTGACTAGAGGATAAGTGAGATTTTGAATTTCTGCTCACACTAGTGGACACTGGACACTTTTGGATTGTGTGAGGCCCACTGAATATCTGAGCGCTATGTCACAGGCTCGATGGCATAGCTGTGACCAAAGTGACTAGAGGATAAGTGAGATTTTGAATTTCTGCAGACACTTGTGGACACTGGACACTTTTGGATTGTGTGAGGCACACTGAATATCTGAGCGCTATGTCACAGGCTCGATGGCACAGCTGTGACCAAAGTGACTAGAGGATAAGTGAGATTTTGAATTTCTGCAGACACTTGTGGACACTGGACACTTTTGGATTGTGTGAGGCCCACTGAATATCTGAGCGCTATGTCACAGGCTCGATGGCACAGCTGTGACCAAAGTGACTAGAGGATAAGTGAGATTTTGAATTTCTGCTCACACTAGTGGACACTGGACATTTTTGGATTGTGTGAGGCCCACTGAATATCTGAGCGCTATGTCACAGGCTCGATGGCACAGCTGTGACCAAAGTGACTAGAGGATAAGTGAGATTTTGAATTTCTGCAGACACTTGTGGACACTGGACACTTTTGGATTGTGTGAGGCCCACTGAATATCTGAGCGCTATGTCACAGGCTCGATGGCACAGCTGTGACCAAAGTGACTAGAGGATAAGTGAGATTTTGAATTTCTGCAGACACTTGTGGACACTGGACACTTTTGGATTGTGTGAGGCCCACTGAATATCTGAGCGCTATGTCACAGGCTCGATGGCACAGCTGTGACCAAAGTGACTAGAGGATAAGTGAGATTTTGAATTTCTGCAGACACTTGTGGACACTGGACACTTTTGGATTGTGTGAGGCCCACTGAATATCTGAGCGCTATGTCACAGGCTCGATGGCACAGCTGTGACCAAAGTGACTAGAGGATAAGTGAGATTTTGAATTTCTGCAGACACTTGTGGACACTGGACACTTTTGGATTGTGTGAGGCCCACTGAATATCTGAGCGCTATGTCACAGGCTCGATGGCACAGCTGTGACCAAAGTGACTAGAGGATAAGTGAGATTTTGAATTTCTGCAGACACTTGTGGACACTGGACACTTTTGGATTGTGTGAGGCCCACTGAATATCTGAGCGCTATGTCACAGGCTCGATGGCACAGCTGTGACCAAAGTGACTAGAGGATAAGTGAGATTTTGAATTTCTGCAGACACTTGTGGACACTGGACACTTTTGGATTGTGTGAGGCCCACTGAATATCTGAGCGCTATGTCACAGGCTCGATGGCACAGCTGTGACCAAAGTGACTAGAGGATAAGTGAGATTTTGAATTTCTGCAGACACTTGTGGACACTGGACACTTTTGGATTGTGTGAGGCCCACTGAATATCTGAGCGCTATGTCACAGGCTCGATGGCACAGCTGTGACCAAAGTGACTAGAGGATAAGTGAGATTTTGAATTTCTGCAGACACTTGTGGACACTGGATACTTTTGGATTGTGTGAGGCCCACTGAATATCTGAGCGCTATGTCACAGGCTCGATGGCACAGCTGTGACCAAAGTGACTAGAGGATAAGTGAGATTTTGAATTTCTGCAGACACTTGTGGACACTGGACACTTTTGGATTGTGTGAGGCCCACTGAATATCTGAGCGCTATGTCACAGGCTCGATGGCACAGCTGTGACCAAAGTGACTAGAGGATAAGTGAGATTTTGAATTTCTGCAGACACTTGTGGACACTGGACACTTTTGGATTGTGTGAGGCCCACTGAATATCTGAGCGCTATGTCACAGGTTCGATGGCACAGCTGTGACCAAAGTGACTAGAGGATAAGTGAGATTTTGAATTTCTGCAGACACTTGTGGACACTGGACACTTTTGGATTGTGTGAGGCCCACTGAATATCTGAGCGCTATGTCACAGGCTCGATGGCACAGCTGTGACCAAAGTGACTAGAGGATAAGTGAGATTTTGAATTTCTGCAGACACTTGTGGACACTGGACACTTTTGGATTGTGTGAGGCCCACTGAATATCTGAGCGCTATGTCACAGGCTCGATGGCACAGCTGTGACCAAAGTGACTAGAGGATAAGTGAGATTTTGAATTTCTGCTCACACTAGTGGACACTGGACACTTTTGGATTGTGTGAGGCCCACTGAATATCTGAGCGCTATGTCACAGGCTCGATGGCACAGCTGTGACCAAAGTGACTAGAGGATAAGTGAGATTTTGAATTTCTGCAGACACTTGTGGACACTGGACACTTTTGGATTGTGTGAGGCCCACTGAATATCTGAGCGCTATGTCACAGGCTCGATGGCACAGCTGTGACCAAAGTGACTAGAGGATAAGTGAGATTTTGAATTTCTGCAGACACTTGTGGACACTGGACACTTTTGGATTGTGTGAGGCCCACTGAATATCTGAGTGCTATGTCACAGGCTCGATGGCACAGCTGTGACCAAAGTGACTAGAGGATAAGTGAGATTTTGAATTTCTGCTCACACTAGTGGACACTGGACACTTTTGGATTGTGTGAGGCCCACTGAATATCTGAGCGCTATGTCACAGGCTCGATGGCACAGCTGTGACCAAAGTGACTAGAGGATAAGTGAGATTTTGAATTTCTGCAGACACTTGTGGACACTGGACACTTTTGGATTGTGTGAGGCCCACTGAATATCTGAGCGCTATGTCACAGGCTCGATGGCACAGCTGTGACCAAAGTGACTAGAGGATAAGTGAGATTTTGAATTTCTGCAGACACTTGTGGACACTGGACACTTTTGGATTGTGTGAGGCCCACTGAATATCTGAGCGCTATGTCACAGGCTCGATGGCACAGCTGTGACCAAAGTGACTAGAGGATAAGTGAGATTTTGAATTTTTGCAGACACTTGTGGACACTGGACACTTTTGGATTGTGTGAGGCCCACTGAATATCTGAGCACTATGTCACAGGCTCGATGGCACAGCTGTGACCAAAGTGACTAGAGGATAAGTGAGATTTTGAATTTCTGCTCACACTAGTGGACACTGGACACTTTTGAATTGTGTGAGGCCCAGCACAGCAGCAACCTCTCCCTATGCTAAGATCGGCAGAAGTAAGATGGCGGTCGGCGTGCACGCCCTTTTATACCCCCTGTGACGCCCACCAAAGCAAGCCAATCACTTGCATGCCCTTCTGAAAGATGGTGGTGACCCGTGCCTATGTCATCACGTTGCCCATAGTGTCCGTGGATCCTGATTGGCTGAAAAAGAGCGCAAAACAAACTTTTGAAACGCGACTTTGGCGCGTAAGTCGCCGACCTCGTGGCCGACCTCATCCTAGGGTCGGGTTTCGTTTCATGAAACCCGACTTTGCCAAAAGTCGGCGACTTTTGAAATTTTTCGACCCGTTTCGCTCAACTCTAGTCACCACCCATATTTAAATTTTTTTCTCCTCCCATATACTAATGTGCCACAAACAGGAAGTTGATTTCAACAACCATTCCCATTTTATTTTGGTGTATCTATATACATGGCCCACCCTGTATATTCATTTTTGATCAGCTGGCCAGTACAGAGGTTAAATCACTGCCAGAAGTTTACCAACATTTTGTCCATGTGTGTATAATGCTCAGCATGCTGTTTACAGAATAACTGTATGCAATAACATAGCATATTGTGTTATTCCACAGAGGAATAAAAAAAGGTATACCAGATACTCTTTTTGCTTCAGTCAGGTAAATGGGGACCTATGGATACATTTGATATATTCAACTTGATATATGTGTAATGATCTTACCAATTGCATATGACTATTTAAAACCATAAAGGCAATCTAAATTGAGCCTAAAACTACTATACTCTAAGTGACATCTGAGTAGGTAATTGACTTAATGAGCAAGGGATGAACTCTGTGCACTTTCGTTCAATTTTTTTCACAAACATTACATAAGCATTTCATGTATGGGACTGTATGGTGTTAATATTTTCGGCTTTGTTATAAGAGAAATTAGTGACATTATTTTATTTTGAAAGGTCTAAACATTGAGGCAGGCCAGTTTATCACTCAAACTCTAGTTCTCTGAAGCCATGCTGTTGTGATGGATGTAGTATGTGATTTAGCGTTTTCTTCATGAAATGCAAGGCCTTCTTCGAATCAGACATAGTCATTGGTAGCATATATTCTAAAACAACTATAAAATGCTCAGCATTCATTGTGCCTTTCAAGACGTGTAGGCTGCCAATGCTGAAGGCACCAATGACATCAACAATGCAGGCTTTTTGAATTTTGCTTGATGGTCCCTCTCTACTCAAGTTTGCATGGCACGGCATTCATGGTTTCTGTAAAGAATTTCAAATTTTGAATTATCAGTTTCCAATTTTTCTCAGTCCATTTTAAATGAGCTATGGGTCTTAGAAGACAGCAGAATTTCCAGAATGTACTGCTATATGGCTTCTTCTTTACATGATAAAGTTTTAGTTTGCATTTTTAGAACTGTGTTTGCAGACAATTATTTCTGGAAGTTCTTCTGAGCCTATGCTTTTCTGAGTATTTCTGAGCACATCCCCATGTTTTTAATGCATTGTTACTTTAGGAGCCAGAGATCACAAGCACACAAAATCAACCATTGATCTTGTCCCTTGAGCATATGGATTTCTCCATAATCTCCTAAGTTTTTAAATATATTATGTATTACAGTTGGTGGGATATTCAAAATCTTTACAATTTTATGTTAAGGAATGTTTCGTTAAAATTGTTCCACAATTTTTAGAAGAAGTTGTCCATAAATTGGTGAACCTCTGACCAATTGTCCCTCCAGCTGTTTTTCTTGAGCACTACTTACTTTTTCAGCCTTTTAGGTAAACCTGTCCCAACAATTTCTAAATAAGCTGCTTTCAAATTAAATGTAAAAATGTCATAGTTTCAACTTCTCATATGTGCTCTATGGTACATTATGAATAAAATATGGCTATAAGAGATTTCCAAATCACTGCATTCTTGGTTTCTTTACATTTTACACAAAGTCCTAACTTTTTGGAATTCTGGTTGTATTTGGCTAGACAGCTAAAGCATTTTGTTCTCCATTTGATAGTTATGTAAGGGTATGTATGTAGTTATTTTTATTGTTTTATTTTCAATGAGGTGAAAGGGGGGTGATTTAAACTTTTATATTTTTTTATTTTTTTCATATTTTTAAACACTTTTTTTTACTTTTGGCATGCTTCAATAGCCTCCATGGGAGGCTAGAAGCTGCCACAACTTGATTGGCTTTGCTGCATACAAGCAGAATTACAGGCTTGTATGAGCGCCGACAACATGCCCCAGCTTTGAGGTAGGCTCATGGACATAGCCTACATCAAAGAGAGGGATACTGACGTCGGACATACTATCCTATCCAACGTCAGAAAGGGGTTAAAGTAAGTAAACTACATTGTCATGTTGACATTGCTACAATGATTAAAATGATACCTAGGGTGAAGAAATCCGTCTTGTGGTTCTTCTGTAATCAGTGTTAGAAGTTTTCAATTAATTAGATGCTCATGCTCCAGGGTGGGTCTGTAGGCGAGTCTTATCTTCGTGCTCTAGGCCAAAGAAACCTAGAAGAGACATGCCCAAAGGTGCGCCCCGAAGCACAAACATGTTTCTCATAATAGAGACAGAAAGAAACAGACTGTTTGTACATTACAATGCCTGTAGTTTACTTAGCAAAATCCTAATGACAGGTTTGCTTTAACTCATTCCTGACATTGGACATACCGATACGTCCTATTTTACAGTGCGTTCTCGCAAATCGGGGTATCGGTGCATCCTGGCGGTCATGAGGGCAATGGAGCTATGACCGCATGATTTGCTTTTCCGGCTTAAGTATTATCCAGGCCGCTCTCTTTAACTCTCTAAATACTGTGAGCAATAGCGATCACAGCATGAAGTAGGGAGGGGGCTCCCTCTCCCTTCTAAATGTGCCTCCCCCCACTCCCTGAAATACAAATCTAAGTAAAGCAGTCAATACAAGAGAAGATAGTATTCTGCTACAGATGGATCTGGATAAGTTGGAAACTTGGGCCGAAAGGTGGCAGATGCGGTTTAACAATGATAAATGTAAGGTTATACACATGGGAAGAAGGAATCAGTAGCACCATTGCACACGAAATGGGAACCCACTGGGTAAATCTGACATGGAGAAGGACTTGGGGATCCTAGTTAATGATAAACTTACCTGGAGCAGCCTGTGCCAGGCAGCGGCTGCTAAGGCAAACAGGATCATGGAGTGCATTAAAAGAGGTCTTGATACACAGGATGAGAGCATTATACTGCCTCTGTACAAATCCCTGGTTAGATATAATGGAACTAGAGCGAGTACAAAGGAGGGTAACAAAGTTATTAAAGGGGATGGGGAAACTACAATACCCAGAGAGATTAGCAAAATTAGGATTATTTAGTCTAGAAAAAAGACGACTGAGGGGCGATCTGTGGTCATGACAACACAAATTCAAATGAGGACCTCTTTGTCTGCCAGCTTCAGTAGCCTGGTAGATCACATCAACAATATGCTCAAAAGGGTGTTCTCTCACTGTCACACTGACAGTTATAATGTATTGCAATGCTACTGCACTGCAATATATATATATATATAAAACTGAGTGTATGTATGTATGTATGTGTATGTGTGATTGTATCAAGCCATGCTCACTCCACATAGCCTCGCCCACTCCGCATAGCCACACCCACTCCACAGGCAAAGCCCATATAATAAATATCTAATATATATAATATCTAATCTAATAAATATCTACTATATAATCATCTAATTCTGTCTGTCTGTCTGTAACGGAGATCCCGCATCGCTGATTGGTCACTCCCAGCCGGCCGTGACCAATCAGCGACACTCGCAGTCCAGACGTGAATTGGCACGGAATTCGAATGACGCATGCCACCGCTACTGTCGGGAGATCTGTGGCCCTAGCCGCTGATCTCCCGACGGTTGCAACGGGTCATCTCCTGCCGCACAGAGGTCAGCATCAACGCAGCCGGGAGATGACCGTCGCAGCGATCAATGTGCGGATGGTACCCAGGGTCTGGAGGACAGGAGACTCTCCTCCAGGCCCTGGGTACCATAAACCTGTAAAAAATAGAATTAAAATAAAAAATTGTGATATACTCACCTTCCGACAGCCCCCAGACTCTTTCCCTCCTCTTACCACGCACCCAGCATCTTCCGGTCCCAGTAATGCTTTGTATGAAAGATGGCTGATGACGTTGCGCTCTCGCAAGAGTGACATAATCTCTGGTCCTTCGCACTAAGCATTACTGGGACCGGAAGATGCCGGGAGCGTGGAGAGGAGATCGGGGGCAGTCGGAAGGTGAGTATAACCCCCGCTGGCCATATTCTAGAATACCCGATGCGTTAGAATCGGCCACCATCTAGTATATAATAAATATCTAATATATATATTTCATAGGCACATCTTCTTGACCACAACAGGTACACTGCCTGTATTGCCTATAGCAACCAATCATTAAGCATCTTTCATTTCATTTAGTAGTCCGGCGGCTCTGGCTTTGGATGATGGGATGATGTGGGATATTAGGGATAGTAGTCCAGTGGCTCTGGCTGATTGGATGATGTGGGATATTATGTGTAGTTGTCCAGTGGCTCTGGCTGACGGGATGATGTGGGATATAAGTAGTAGTAATCTGGTGGCTCTGGCTGATGGGATGATGTGGGATATTAGAGGTAGTAGTCCGGTGGCTCTGGCTGACGGAATGATGTGGGTTATTAGGGGTAGTAGTCTGGTGGCTCTGGCTGAGGGGATGATGTTGGATATTAGGGGTAGTAGTCCGGTGGCTCTGACAGGATGATGTGGGATATTAGTGGTAGTAGTCTGGTGGCTCTGGATGATGGGATGATGTGGGATATTGGGGTAGTAGTCTGGTGGCTCTGACAGGATGATGTGGGATATAAGGGTAGTAGTCCAGTGGCTATGGCTGATGTGATAGTGTGGGATATTAGTGGTAGTAGTCCGGTAGCTCTGGCTGATGGGTTGACGTGGAATATTAAAGTGAGTGTGGCTATGCAGAGTGGGTGGGGATATGCACTCAGCTTTATATATATAGATGTAATCATTATAATTTGTTATAACTAACCACAGTTAGTTACTATGCCCTGGCAATGCTGGGCTCTTCAGCTAGTGCACTATAAAAGTGATTAGAGAAATGAAAGTTAAAGTCCCATAGAGGGACTAAGTAAAAAAGTGAAAGCAAAGCTTAAAAACAGTGCATCAAGATTTAAAAAAAATCATAAAATAAAGAACAAAAAAATGAAAAAAATACCATGTCAATAAATAGATATATTTATATAAAAGTAAAAAAGTACTCATATTTGGTATTGCTGAGTCCAGAACGACCCACTATAAAAACTACATACTAATTAACCCTTCAGTGAACACCATAAAAAATTTTTAAAAATGTGGCAAAAAGTTGTGTTTTTTCATTATAGCACCTAACACAAAGTGGAATAAAATGCAATAAAAAGTCAAATGTAAAGTAAAAATGGTATCAGTGAAAAAGCTGTCTTGTCCCGCAAAAAAAATCCTCCATACAGGTCCATCAGTGGAAAATAAAAAAAAAACTACAACTCTCTGAATATTGCGATTCAAAAACAATTATTTTTTTCAAACAATTGTTTTTATTGTGGAAAAAGCAGTGAAACATTAAAAACAATTATATAAATGTGATATTGCTTTAATCATATAAATATGAAGAATAAAGCTGTCCTATCACTTTTACTACAAGACGAATGGCATTAAATAAAACCCAAAATACAATTCCTGAATGACTAGATTTTGTTCATTCTTCTTCCCAAAAATGGTAATAGAAAGTTATCAAAAAACATTATGTGCTTGAAAATGGTACCAAAAAAAGTCAACTTGGGCAGCAAAAAAAAGTCCTCAGATTACTTTGTCAGAAGAAATATAGAAAAATTATAACTCTAAAAATATGAAGATGTAAAACTTTTTTTTATAAAGAAAGTGTTTCTTTAGTATGTGATATTAGCCAATTTTAAAAATACAATAAAAATCTGCTTTAGCTGTAATTACAACAACCTGAAGAGTAAAGTTGTCTAATCAGTTAAACCGCACAAGGAACGGCGTAAAAAATAAATAAAACAACTTCTTGATCTGCTGTTGATTTGTTCATTCTGCTTCCCAAAGATCACAGTATATGGCTCAGTGACATTTATCCTGTGCCCTTACGCAGCGCTTAGAATGGGGCTTGGTCACAGTTTTGTGCACCTCTGAAAAGGACACCGCAGAACAGAGACCAGAGTAACTGGTGCCTCATTATAGCGAATTACTCCCTTAGGGGTTTCATCTCACTCACTTCATTAGAAGGTTTAGATGGAAATGCCGATGTAAGTGCTCAGTCTAGAACACAGGGTAAATGTGATCCAAAATGCTAAGTAAAATGTTTCCAATAAAAGCTTCAACTCAATCCACAAAAAGCAAGTCCATAAAAAGGTCCATCCTCTGTCAATTAAAATATAGGGACGTCCATGTTACTTGTAGCAAAAAGGCTATGGAAAAGCTCTATGGCTCCTCACCACTCAAAAGATATTCAGCAAATTCTGCACTGCCCAATCCAAATACACCTCCAATCTGAGCCCTAGTGTGCCCAAGCTACATTTAGCATCCACATGTTTGGCATTTCTGTGGCGATGGAAGCCAACTTAATTTATACATGCACATCTCAAGAAGCATGACTTGGGCATAATGTATGGGCACTACAATGTGCTGAGTACTACAATGTACTGGGCACTACAACATACTGGACACTACAACATACAGGCACTTCAATGGCATGTTTGCAAATTTCACTCAGCAACATCCACTGCTGATTGATTATGGAAGACAAGCATGGAGTCAAAATTGTCACTACACCTGCAGATAAATTCCCAAAGGAGTGTAATTTCCAAAATGGGGACACTTGAGCATTTAGGGAATCCACAAATTATTCTGCAAACATTTGCTCTTCAAGAGTCAAATAGCACTCCATCCTTTCCGAGTCTTGCTGTGTGGCTAAGCAGTACTGCAGAGCCTCATATGGAGTATTACCACATTGATGAGAAATTATGTGACAAATTTTTGTGTCATTTATACCCATTTATCCATGTGAAAATGTAAAATCTGGGGCTAAAACAATATTTTTGTTGTAAAAATAAATATTTTTTCACTGCCCAATAGTATAAAATTTTTTGACACACCTGTGGTGTCAATATGATCACTGCATCCTTAGATTAATTCATTGAGAGGTATAATTTGTAAAATGGGGTTACTTATGAAGGGGGTCTGTTGTTTAGGCTCCTCAGGGGCTCCTCCAGTGGGTCATGGAACACGTAAACCATAACAGCAAAATGTGTACTATAATATGATGCTCCTTCATTTCTGAGTTTTCCAATGTGCCTGAAAAGTAATTCCTGATTACATGTGGGGCATTGCCACACTCAGAAATTTCATAACAAACTGCAAGATCCATTTTTAGTATGAGCCCTTATAAAATTAAAAACTTGGAGCTAAAGCAACATTTCAGTGGTAAAAATGTCAATCTCTTTTCTTCACTGCCCAATGGTATTAAAATTCTTCAAGGCACATGTGGTGTCAGCATGCTCACTGCACGCCTAGATTAATTCAATGGGAGATGTAGTTTGTGAAGTGAGGTCTGTTATGGACGGTTTTTGATGTTCTGGCATCTCAGGGGTTCTGCCAAAAACATGTCATCCTGAAACAATTCCAGCAAATTCTAAACTCCAACATTGCGCTTTTTCCCTTCTGAAATGTGCACTGTGCCTCAAAAGTAGTTTTTGACCACAAATAGGGTATTGTTGTACTCAGGAGAAATTGTGTAACAAATTGTACCATTGGATTTCTCCTTTTCAGTATTAAGCACTTGTAGCCAAAGCAACGTTTTCTTGTAAAAATAGAAATTTTCCATTTACTTGGCCCAATATTATAGAATTCTATGAATCGCCTGAGGGCTAAAATTGCTCACTACACACCTAGATGAATTTATCAAGAGGGGTAGTTTACAAAATGTTGTCATTTGTGGGGATTTCTGCTGTTATGGCATGTCAGAGGCTCTTCAAATGTGACACGGCATCTGCTATCTATTCCAGCCAAAATTGCTCTCCAGAATTCAAATGATGCTCCTTTCCTTCCGAGACGTTCCATGTGCCCAAATAGTAGTTTTCCACCACTTATATCAGTGTACTCATAAGAAATTGCACAACAAATTGTGGAGTCCATTTTTTCATGTTACCCTTGTGAAAATGAAAGTAACTGGAGGGGTGTAGTTTCCAAAATCAGGTCATTTGTGGGGGTTTCCATTGTTTAGGCACATGAGGGCCTCTGCAAATGCGACATGAAATCCGCTATCTATTCCAGCCAATTTTGCAATCCAAAAGTAAAATAGTGCTCCTTCTCTTCTGAGCGCTCAAACATTAGTTTTCCACCACATATGGGGTATCTGTGTACTCAGGAGAAATTGCTCAGCAAACTGTAGAATCAATTTTGGGCTCAAGCCACATTTTTTGTGGGAAAAAAATGTGTTTTTTCATCTTCATGACTTAACGTTATAAAATTCTGTGAAGCACCTGTGAGTTCAAGGTCCTCACTTCACCTCTAGATAAATTCCTTGTGTGATGTGGTTTTTAATATGAGGTAACTTGTGGGGGGTTTCCACTGTTTAGGCACATCAAGGGCTCTGCAAATGCAACATGGCATCCACTATCTATTCAAGCCAATTTTGGTCTCCAAAAGTCAAATGATGCTCTTTCCTTTCTGAGCCCTGTCATGAGCATAAACATTACTTTTCCATATAGAGTATCGGTGTGCTCAGCAGGAATTGCACAACAAATTGTACAGTCAATTTTCTCCTGTTACCCTTGGGAAAATGAAAGCTTTGGGACTAAAGCAACATTTCTGTGGGAAAAAATGTACTTTTTCATTTTTATGGCTCAACGGTATAAAATTCTGTGACTCACCTGTGGATTCAAGGTGCTCACCACACCTCTAGATAAGTTCCTTGTGGGTTGTAGCTTCCAATATGGGATCACTTGTTGGGGGTTTTCACTGTTTAGACATATCAGAGGCTCTGCAAATGAGACATGATACCTGCTATCTATTCCAGCTAATTTTGAGCTCCAAAAGTCAAATGGTACACCTTCCCTATTGTTGTGTGCCCAACCAGTAGTTTTCCAACACATATGAGGCATCAGTGTACTCAGGAGAAATTGCACAACAAATGGTATGGTCTGTTTTTTCCTGTTATCTCTGTGAAAATGAACAATTCAGGGCTAAACAACATTTTTATGGTAAAAATTAAAAGTTTCATTTTTTCCTTCCACATTGCTTTAATTCATATGAAGCACCTAAAGGGGTTAATAAACCTTTTGAATGTGGTTTTGAGCCTTTTGAGGGATACAGTTTTTAAAATGGTGCCATTTTTTATTATTTTCTGTCACATCAGTGACTCAAAGTCACTTCAAATGTGATGTGTGTGGTCCCTTAAAAAATTGGTTTTGTAAATTTTGCTCGAACAATTAAAACTTGCTGATTAAATTTTAAGCCTTCTAACATCCTAAACAAAAAAAGTTTCAGAAATGATGCTGATGTAAAGCAGACATGTGGTAAATGTTTTTTATTATCTATTGAGTGTGATATAATTATTTAGTATAAAAAGGCATAAAATTAAAAGTTTCGAAATTGTGATTTTTTTTCACATTTTTTGTCAAATTTTCAATGTTCTCATAAATAAGTGAAAATAATCTTGACCAATATTTACCACTAACATGAAGTACAATATGTCACGAAAAGACAGTCTCAAAACCATTGGTATATGTTGAAGAGTTCCAAAGTTATTACATCATGAAGTGACACTAGTCAGAATTGTAAAATTTGGTCTGGTCAGTAAGATGAAAACAAGCTTGAGGGTGAAGGGGTTAAAAGCTTGTTCCACTATTTTTATTTTAATGATCTATAGCTCATCAATATCAGATCTGTGGGTGGGGGGGAACAAGGACATTCATTGCTCAACCTCTCTCGTTATGAGATGAGAATGGATATTTTATTTGCGGAGCTGAAAAATACAGCTCCGCAATTGTGTGTCTTGTGCTGAAGTTTTGGCCTTATTCGTATGAATGGAAGTATATCTGCAATACCAAGCAGCCATCACTACAAAATTGACAGCTGTACTGTTCAGCTCATACTGATGATCTATGCTTAGGTTAAGTTTTCAATTTAAAAGTAATGGAGAAACTCTTTAAAGGGTTAATATGTCAATGTGTTGATGAAAGTTTTGACCAATACATTATTAAAACCTGACTGATCCTCACATTCGGTGTTTTTACTTTGTATCTGACTTCCTTCCTCTCACTTTCTCTTCTTGTCATTATTACACTGTAGCTCTTTTTAGATTCATTATCTCTTATATTTCCTGTGTTGCTTATTCTTATTATTATCCTCATTAACCCAGAGACAAATTGTCTGTAAGCGATCACATCCATCAGCTGGTTTTATATTGCTTTTATTTCTCTTTTGATAAATTATCTATGTCATTTTGTTTACAGGAGTGTACACGAAGGACAAAACAAGAACAAAGTGAACAAATACCCAGAAAAGGCAATGTATAGTGAAAACTTCCCACAACTATAATGTAACTGTATTTCATGAATGCATGAAATGATGCTAAAAGCTGCCCCATAAAAAACATGTTCTACACTAAAACATGCATGAATTCTAAAGATGAAGCATCAATTCATGATCAATTCAATACGTTACATATACAAAGGGGGTGAAAGACACAAAAATACCAAAAGGGGAAATAAGGGTTACCCCTTATAAATCTAATACATTTAAACTTCAAAATAATCAGTTTGACAAAGGCTTCGTACATTTCTTCTCTGGGAAAGGAAAACAATTTATCAATTTATTTGTACCATGCTAGCAAGTAGATAGAATTATGCTCAAAATTGAGAGTTCTTAGTGGGTGATATCTTGTAGTTAGGCATTAACGGGATAAAAAGCACTGAGGACTTTCCGGAAAAGAAATCAGCTTTCAATGCATTGACTTCCAGATGTCTGTGCTAGACTTGCATTTATGAGGACGAGAGTGTGGTTTCTAGAGTAAACTATAGGTAGTAACAATCCTATAAATCAAGTATAAATCACCATTTGCATACATCTGTTGCTGTGTTCTTGCCCCTCATCAGTGCAGAGTATGAGATTTGTATTTACACATAGCAACATGTTTCATGAGGCAAAGCTACAGTATAAAACATGGAAGATGCCAACCTTAGCTTCTGATGAGACAGAAAATGAAATTGTCCTTGTCTCTCATTAAATGATGTACCTAAGCCGTAGTAACTAATTACAGCTTTTTCCTCATACAAGGAAAAAACAGACGTTGCAAACAGGGACAATAATAAAGACATTTACACATCTAGGGCACACCATAACATTCCCTTTGATACAGGTTGTACAAATGTGTTCTGGATAATAAGACCATTTTATGAAAATAACATTTTATTCTAAATCCCTATGACAAAGGATAAAAATCATCTAAAAATTCAGAATGTTACAAAAGCTGCTGTATCTTCTAAAGCTTTTTACTGCATCTGAAATGCTTGTTGCTACAAAGGGAACAAAATTACTATTATGAAAAAAACTAACAATGATGCAAGAACATTAAAAAGCTATTTGAAATATGTCTTTTTAAAACTTCAATACTTCAGCTGAACAAAGACATTTTTTTAGAACATTTCCATTAAGTGAGCCTTTAGTACATATGAAATCAATTTTAGCTTTTAGTTAGTAGCCGCTGAAGCTATTTCCAATGTTATTACTATTAATTATTGGATATGTAAAGGAATATAACTTTTGCCTTGTGGTTTCTAAAGCTGCCTTTTGAATTAGATCAGCCTCTGTTTGCCATATGAAATATATGACCTTGAAAAATATATAAGAGACACCATCATTTTCAAGATGAATAAAAGGGCTGTTTTCAACAGAAAAAAATGTGTTCAACAAAAAATGCTTTACCAGTGTCTACAGCTGGTATATTTATGGGTTTTATGAATTTTCTCTTTTTAGCCTTCAAACACAGGGATATCTGTCATCATCAAAGCTTTAGTATTTCAATGCTATGTGACAAGTGCAAATTAACTTGGTAAAGTTCTTTTTCCTGTATCTTCCCTGGGAATTGTAACTTTTAAAGTTGTGCATTAATTCCAAGCAAAGATTTCATTGCAGAATCATTCAGGGATACCAGATATATTGTTTTACAAATGGACTGATGTACAAAATTGCACCATAGTGGTTTTTGCAAAACAGATTCATCACATGCAATCATTCTACCGCTATTGCGCATCTGTTGCTGCATTGTCTTTCTCATTTGTAAAATGTTGCTGCCATTAATTTATTTTCCTAAGAAACCAAAAGCATTGATTGTTTCAAACTTTTTATATAAGGTTAAAATGCCCTGTTTGATCAGTACATATCTATCTATACATATCCCATCCCCACCACATACTGTATATGTAGAAATGTTAGTTTTCTGTGGTTGCTATTAGTAGGCTTATCTAGAAACATAACTTAAAGGGATTGTACAGGATATGCCATAGATAGCAAATCAGTGGGGGCCAACACCTGGCACAGACACACTGGTCAGCAGTGGCTGGATGTAAACACTTTGAACAGAGCTGCTGAGAGTAGCCCCAGTCAAAGTGTAGTTGCCGCTGCCAGCCATTGCTGGCTCCTTTGGTACAGCTATTGTTCAAAAGAACAGGGCCAAGGGGTCCTTCTCCGATACCATACAATTAACAGAGTGAGGGAGTATGAACAATCCCAAGACCTTTATTATAGGCAAAGCTAAAAGGTCCATAAACAATCCACCACACTGAGGATACAATAGTCCAGAACACGAATTCAGCTCAGTAACAGGATGAATGTCCAAGGAGATGAGAGTCCAATAATCCAGCAGGATAAAATGGGTCCATATGCTTCCCCTTCTCTCTGACATGCTGTCTTCACACGATCATCACCACACAGCATCTGACTTGACCAGCTCCTGTCCTCCCCAGCTCCCTTCTTATGTCCAGGAGTAGTCAGACAGGTTGGGGCAGTTTTCAGGCCTCCCAGACCTGACAAAGGTGCCTTGGGGATTAAGGCACTACAGGGGGTTCATCAAGAGGCGTAGATACAGTCAGGCTGCAGACAGTAAGTGAGCTAATTCAATTATCAGACTTTTGGAAGGTAATTGAGACTCTAGATAATATGGGGAATACACAGAATGATACAGGGCAACAAGAAAACACTATGGAAATCCGTAAACTATAAATAGACACAAAATGATATCCACATAACATATCACACCATCACAACCAGGATTTGTGCTTACATCTGACTGCCACCATAGTGCAAAACAGCTGATCGGTGGGGGCACTAGTAGTCGGATCCCTAATGATCTGCTATTGATGACCTACTGCAAGTGAAATAGTTATTGAATACGTCTCCAATTTTTTAAGTAAATATATTTCTAAAGGTGCTAATGACATGAAATTCTCAGTAACAACTCATCCAATCTACACAGGCAAAGAAATCAAACCATAGATAAGTTATTTGTAATATTGAGAAACACTAGTTGGAAATAGGTTGAATTTAACTCCCTTCTGACATACCAGTATGTCCTCCTGTACAAGAATATCTCATGTCTGGTGCTTGTGTATGGAGCAGGTTCAGAAGCTGAGCATGCTCTACTAAAGGCCGGTGCCAACTCTTTTGTACAGCCACCACCTGTGTCTTACAGCATCAATCAATGCTAGCTCTTTTCACTACTGTTTAACCACTTATTAGCTTAGTCAATTTCCGAAAGTGGCATTAAAGTGATGTGGTGGGGGTCGCTATATAGCGACCCCCACTGCCACTATTTTAAGGTGCCGATGGACTGTCTAATGTGACCTAATGGAGTTCCTAGTTTCTGCTATCTTTGTACTTCCATGAAGTAAAGCCCATGGTATACATGACAAGTGATCAGATAAGTGCAGGTTCAAGTCCTCTAGGGGAACTAAAAAATAATTGAAAAGCAGTCTTAAATTTTTTTTAAAAAATTAACAGAAACATTTTAATTCCCCCTCATTCCCCAATACAAAAATGGAGAAATAAAAAAATAAAATATATTTGGTATCAGCACCATGAAAAAAAAAGTTTCAGCTCACCCGTTAGCGTCCTCCGGATAGCAGGATACACACCGTTGCGCGGAGCCGCCCTGGCCTGGCGGATACATGTTCAAACACACAGTAATCTACAGCAATCTCAGGCAGGAAGGTGGTTATAAAAATAATTCCTTTATTTCTTTTCATTAAAAGAGCATGTTACAGGTAGTGGATACCCCAGTGGATGGTAAAAAATCCGACACGTTTCAACTCAAAAGAGTCTTAGTCATGAATGAGATCGCTGGAGATTACTATGTATTTGGTATTATCACATCCCTAAAAGTCCAATCAATAAAAAAAATATATTTTTTACCTATACAATAAATAGCGTAAAGTAAAACAATGGAAATGTTTTTCGATTGCTGCTCAGCATCCAAAAATGCAAAAAAAAAAGCTATGAAAAAATCATATACTGTATATAAATGTGTAAAAGTCATGGGCATACACAGTTACATAAGTTGAAAAAAGATCTAGGTCCATCAAGTTCAACCTTTCTCCACTAATTGTACATTTCGCCACTAATTTAACTATAATCTGCAATGTTATGTACTGAGGAAATTGTCCAGCCCTTTTTTGAAAAGCTGTTATAGTGTCTGCCATTGCTACCTTCTGTGGTAGGGCATTCCACAGTCTGACTACTCTAACTGTAAAGAACCCTTTCCTGTTTAGCTGCCGGAATCGCCTTTCTTCCATCCTTAATGAGTGCCCCCTAGCCCTCAGTACGATCCTTGGAAGGAATAAGTAATGTGCCAGTGTCACACATGTTAATGTCATACATGTAAATGAGATGCACGCTGACACGTCTTTTTTCTAAGTTAAAGTCCAACTTTTCCAACCTTTCATTATAAGAGAGGCCTTCCATCCCTTGTAATAATCTAGTTGCACATCTTTGAACTGATTCTAACTTCAGAATATGCTTTTTAAAATGTGGAGCCCCAAACTGGATGCCATCTAGATGTGGCCTCACCAGTGATTTATAAAGGGGTAAATAATACACTGAGATCACTAGATTTTACCTCTCTTTTTATACATCCTAAAATCTTGTTTGCTTTTGCAGCTGCTGCTTGACATTGAGTACTGTGGATCAGCTTACTTGTAACGAGAATGCGAGTAACGGGTCAGCTGTTATATTACCGTCTACAACATATTTATGCAGGTCATCTCTTATAATGCCCTCAAATATGCTGCACAATATTTATGTCAGGCTTACCAGATGGTAGTTGTCTGTATCCACCGTCTTACCTTTCTTAAATATCGGTACCATATGAGCCATCCACCAATCTTGTGGCACCACCCCTGTTACAAGAGGGTCTAAGAATATAAAATACAGTGGTCTGTCAATTACTGAGCTCAATTCATCCAATGTATCAATGGATGAACACCATCTAGGCGGGGGATTTCTCAATGTTTAAATTGCTCAGACACAGGTGTACTTCTTTTTGTGTTAAACTACTAGTTATATTAGGTTGTTAATTTTGATTTTTGCCTTGTTGAATGATCCCTGTAACAGACTGTTCATTGGTAAACACGGATGAAAAGTGACTGTTTAATATTTCTGCCTTTATTTTTTGTCCTCTTTGATTATCTTGTTATTGTCATCTTTTAAGGGGCCGATACCATCTATTTATTTCTTTTTGGCATTAATAATAATAATAATAATAATAAATTTTATTTTTATAGTGCTGACATATTCCGCAGCACTTTACATTTCAGAGGGGATTTGTACAGACAATAGACATTACAGCATAACAATAATCACATACAGTAGATTATAACAAATACCAAGAGGAAAGAGGGCCCTACTCGCAAGCTTACAGTCTATGAGGAAAGAGGTAGACACGAAAGGTGGGTGGTAACAGTTGCCCTGATTGTATGGACCAGCCATAATGTTAGGTGTGTGACAGTACGGACACAGAGGGCTAATGGATGCATAAAGCATGTGGGAACATGATGCAGGAAATCTGGTTATGGTAAAACTTTTGGCTGTGCCACACAGGGATAGATTAGGTTAATGTGTTGAGGCGATAGGCCAGTCTGAATAAATGCGTTTTCAGGGCACGCTTAAAATTGTGGGGATTGGGGACTAATCGTATTGACCTGGGAAGTGCATTCCAAAGAATTGGCGCGGCACGTGTAAAGTCTTGGAGACGGGAGTGGGAGGTTCTGACTATTGAGGATGCTAACCTCAGGTCATCAGCAGAACGGAGGGCGCAGGTAGGGTGGTATACTGAAACAAGGGAGGAGATGTAGGGTGGTGCTGAGCCATGGAGGGCTTTGTGGGTGAGGGTAATAAGTTTATACTGAATTCTGGAGTGGATGGGTAGCCATTGTAATGACTGGCACAAGGTAGAGGCATCGGTGTAACGATTGGTGAGGAATATGATCCTGGCTGCAGCATTCAAGACAGATTGGAGAGGGGAGAGTTTGGTAAGAGGGAGACCGATTAGAAGAGAGTTACAATAGTCGAGACGAGAATGAATAAGAGAAACAGTAAGAGTTTTTGCAGAGTCAAAAGTAAGAAAAAGTCGAATTCTAGAAATGTTTTTGAGGTGCAGATGACAAGAGCGAGCCAGTGATCGAATGTGGGGGGCAAAGGAAAGCTCGGAATCAAGTATGACCCCAAGACAGCGGGCCTGTTGCTGGGGAGTAATAGTGGAACCACCCACAGAAATAGCAATGTCGGGTATAGGTACATTAGTAGAGGGAGGAAACACCAGGAGTGCAGTCTTTGACAGGTTCAGTTTCAGATATAGTGAGGACATGATATTAGACACAGCGTTTAGACAATCGCCGGTGTTTTCTAGAAAGGCTGGCGTGATGTCAGGAGAAGAAGCGTATAATTGGGTGTCATCAGCATAGAGATGGTACTGGAAACCAAATCGTTTGACCAATAGGGGCAGTGTACAAGGAGAAGAGGAGGGGGCCTAGAACCGATCCTTGGGGGACCCCAACAGTAAGGGGAAGGTGAGAGGAGGAGGAACCGGCAAAAGATACAGTAAAGGAGCGGTCAGAGAGATAGGAGGAGAACCAGGAGAGAACGGTGTCCTTGAGGCCAATGGAACGGAGCATAGTGAGGAGGAGCTGATGATCCACAGTGTCGAATGCTGCAGAGAGATCCAAGAGAATTAGCATGGAGTAATGACCATTTGATTTAGCTGTTAGCATTGATGGCATTGATGTATTTCTAAAAAAATTTGGGATTTGTTTTAATGTCATTGGCGAATTATTTCTCTGTAGATAACTTTGCTAGTTTTATTTCTTTTTTACATTTCTTATTTAGATCTTCATACTCCTGAAATGCTATTTCAGTATTCTCGGCTTTTGAGATTTTGAATACCCTTTGTTTTTGTCTTACTAAACTTTGTACTGTCTTATTCTTCCATAATGGTTTACTTTTATTCCTTGACATTTTATTACCAGAAGGTATAAGTTTTCTGCAGGATTCTAGTAGTATTTTCTTAAAAATACCCCATTTATGTTCAGTATCCCCAGTTACCTGTCACGTGCCCCGTCCTGTGTGACACGGCCAGCAGGCCGGTAACTAATACAACAGGACACGGCATGTGTAATTGTCCATTGTGACGCGACTCGCAGGCTGGTAACTAATACAACCAGACACAGGGGATAGGGAAAACCTGGGTAACAATAACAATGGTGGCGCTGCGATAGGGAACGGGGAGACCTCCTGCACTCCCCTGAGTCAGTGTCTTTACACTCCTAGCGTTCCCTAGGCCGGTTCCGCACCGGGCGACGATCAGGAACCTAAAAACCCTGACTCGCCCTGCACCTAAACCCTCACTAGGGAAATGGTTGGTGCGGAAACTAATCCCACCACTGCACCAAACACACATAAGGAAAAGTGACAAAACAGGGGAAACACCACTTAGCTTTGCTCTGTTGCTTACGCTCCCAGCAACAGAGCCCACCACCTGCGTGCATCTTTTCCTCCGACCGGATTCAACACCATAGTGCAGCCTTGGAGCAAACAGAGTCCACCACCTGCGTGCAGCTGTCCAGAAACAGAGTCCAGCAAATGAGTTCAGCTTTTCTGCCAAAGAGTCCAACATTTTGAGTCCAGCTTTCCAGCAACCGAATCCAGCATCCTAAGCATCCTGAGTGCAGCTCTACACCATAGCTGCCACTCCACCAAGCCATGCAAGAACTCCTTGCTGACACCATAGCTGCGACTCCACCAAGCCATGCCAGCCCTCCTTGCAGACATCATAGCTGACACTCCAGGACTCTCACTGAGCTGCCCGTGACTCTCCTTCAGCTCCATTCTTCACCCAGGCTTGCTTACAAATGACGAACTATCACCAACAGTGATTGACACACCTGACACTCTTTTATAGAGCAATCACACCTGTTACAATAATCACATGCACAAACTAAGATAACGATAGTGCAATGACCCTAATGGCCATCGGGAGGAAAACTACAACTGAAATCACCACAGTGCAATGACCCTAATTGCCACCGGGGCAAAACCACCTTTGGCACACAGCCAAAGGAAAAAAAAGGTTACTTTGTGCATTTAATCTGTCAGATCCAACCTGGATCATGACAGTACCCTCCCCTTAATGAGGGGCCTCTTGACCCTCAAGACCACTCCTCATTAGGGCACCACCTACAGCGCAGATGCCCAGATCCAGAGTTCACCCCAACCACTACCGGACACTTCAGGTTAATGACAAACGCACCGCTGGTATTAGCAATATAAGTTCTGGAGGCACCACACATCTCCAAAGCGCCGTCCTGGGGAACGAGTTGTATGTGTATGTTTGGTATGAGCTGGTAAGACTGCGCAACACACTTCCACAAGATGTTTTTTGGTGGCCACCCATACATGCTTGTTCACACACAGGTCCGGACCTGAACATTTATTGCCACACATTCGTTTGTCAATAATCGGGGAACTGTCTCTGGGATCGACAACGGAGGCATCCCCCTGTGTCACCACAGTCACACCCCCGCACTCCACCAAGGGGTACACCCCCCCAACCCCTTACACCACGAGGTCTGCGCCTCCAGGGTTGTCCAATGGCGAGGGTTGAGATTTGCCCCTACTCCCCCGCAGCACACCTACGGCTCACACCAGTGAGGGAGGGGCCTGGGATATGGAGGAAAAATACACTCCCTGGTCGCCTTCCTCCACATGACCAGGAGGGGGCGGCTTCTTCGGTGGTATGGAAGATTTGGTGTGAGCCCCACGGGCTATAACACCAGTCTGCTCACTACCAGGACGTACCCCTTCACCTCGGGGAACCCCAGAGAGCACCATGGGGACACCAACTCCGCCCACCTGTCTGGGTGCATCTGCCTGTACGAGCAAGTCCTGCTCCTCAGCAGTGACTCTAGGGGGCTTCATTGCCAGCCGCTATTTGATTTTCCGGTTGAGTCAGAGGGAAGGCCCCAGACCCTGATTACTGCTGCTGGAACTGCTTACATACCACGCAGCTCCTCACTCACCTCAGTGAGGCCCAGCAGCAAATGCTCACAGGTCTGAACATGGCCAGAGGCTCACCAGAAAAAAAATGTATGGTTGGTGATAATGTCACGTGCCCCGTCCTGTGTTACACGGCCAGCAGGCCGGTAACTAATACAACAGGACACGGCACGTGTAATTGTCCAGTGTAACGCGGCCTGCAGGCCGGTAACTAATACAACCAGACACAGGGGATAGGGAAAACCTGGGTAACAATAACAATGGTGGCGCTGGTTTAGGGAACGGAGACGTGGAGACCTCCTGCACTCCCCTGAGTCAGTGTCTCTTCCCTCCTAACGTTCCCTAGGCCGGTTCCGCACCGGGCGATGATCAGGAACCTAAAAACCCTGACTCGCCCTGCACCTAAACCCTCACTAGGGAAATGGTCAGTGCGGAAACTAATCCCACCACTGCACTAAACACACATAAGGAAAAGTGACAAAACAAGAGAAACACCATTTAGCTTTGCTCTGCTGCTTACGCTCCCAGCAACAGAGCCCACCACCTACGTGCATCTTTTCCTCCGATCGGATCCAACACCATAGTGCAGCATTGGAGCAGAGTCCACCACCTGTGTGCAGCTGTCCAGAAACAGAGTCCAGCAAATGAGTCCAGCTTTTCTGCCAAAGAGTCCAACATTTTGAGTCCAGCTTTCCAGCAACCGAATCCAGCATCCTGAGTGCAGCTCTACACCATAGCTGCCACTCCACCAAGCCATGCAAGAACTCCTTGCTGACACCATAGCTGCGACTCCACCAAGCCATGCCAGCCCTCCTTGCAGACACCATAGCTGACACTCCAGGACTCTCACTGAGCTTCCCGTGACTCTCCTTCAGCTCCATTCTTCACCCAGGCTTGCTTGCAAATGACAAACTATCACCAACTGTGATTGACACACCTGACACTCTTTTATAGAGCAATCATACCTGTCACAATAATCACATGCACAAACCAAGGTAACCAGAGTGCAATGACCCTAATGGCCACAGGGGAAAAAAACCACCTTTGGCACACAGCCAAAGGAAAAAAAAGGTTACTTTGTGCATTTAATCTGTCAGATCCAACCTGGATCATGACATTACCATGACGTTGTCCCAGTCTACACGATTAAGCTCTTCCCTTAATTTGTTGAAATCAGCTTTCTTAAAGTTCCAGGTTTTGGCATTTCTCCTTTTGAATGATTGAAAATTGCATTGAAACTTACCATGTTATGATCACTGCTTCCCAAATGCTCCCTGACCTGTAGATCTGAAATTGTATCTGGTCTATTTTACAGAACCAGAACTAGCAGATTACCTCCCCTGATAGGTTCATCTACCATCTAAGAGAGGTAATTGTCCTGAACTGTGGATAAGAAATTGTAGCTTTTTAACACAACCAGAAGATTTTATGTCCAATTGAATGTCTGGATAGTTAAAATCCCCAATAAGAACCCTATTACTGTTTGCTGCCTTTTTAATTTTCTGCAGCATTTCATCCTTTACCTGTTCAGCTATATTAGGAGGCTTGTAGTAAACCAATTAGCAGCGTTCTATTATTGTCATCCCCATGTACATTTACCCATAGTAACTCTACATTGCTGTAATGCCCCCCAATGTCTTCATTGAGGTCAGGTTTTAATGTGGATTTTACAAAGATGCACACCGCTCTACCTTTTTTTTTTATCTTTCCTGTCCTTTTTAAATGTAGAGTAACTCTCTATGTTTGTTTCCCAGTGATGGCTCTCGTCAAGCCAGGTTTCCATAATGCCCATATCGTATTCTGTGAACGTCATAAGAGTCTCCAGTTCATTCATTTTGCTTGCTAGACTTCTTGCATTTGCCAACAGACATTTATTATTATTAGCACATTTGTTACTCCTACTCTGCTCCCTGCTTTCCTTGCATATCCCAGCCCCCTAAATCCTCATTTACCCCTACTGCCTCCCTCTCTCTGTTTACTCTATCTATCCCCTTATTAACACAACTACTGTCCCTCCCCCAGATTCTAGTTTAAAAGCTCCTCCATCCGTCTTATCATTTTTTCCTCAAGCACAGCTGCACACCCAACTCCCCCACTGAGGCGCAGCCCACCCCTACCGTAGAGCCTGTAGCCAACAGAGAAGTTGGCCCAGTTCTCCATGAACCCAAACCATTCCTTCCTGCACCAGTATTTAAGCCACTTATTTATCTCCCTCAGCTCTCGCTGCCTATCTAGTGATGCTCGTGGCACTGGCAGTATTTCTGAAAACACCACCTTCAGCTTCTCTCCTAGTTCCCTGTAATCATTCTTAAGGACCTCCCTTTAACTTTGTCATTGGTACCGAAGTGTACCATGACCTCTGGGTTTTCCCCAGTCCTACCCAGCAATCTGCCCATCTGATCCACAATATGTCGAACCCAAGCACCAGCAGACAACACACTGTTCGGCATTCACGGTCTGTGCGGCAGATGACCCTGTCCGCCTAATTATAGAGTCCCCTACACCAACATCTGTCTGGCCTTTGCTGCACTCCTATCTCCCTTCTTCCTACAGCAGTCATTTTCCTGGTTGCTAGGAGCAACGTCCTGCTGCGGTAAATCTAGTCCTGGGCTTGCATTCCTAATATCAGCCAAACAGGCATATTTGATAGGTTGTGCCAGCTCAGGACTGGGCTCCCCGGCACTTTTCCTCCTACCACTATCCCTTCTTGTAACATTTACCCAGCTGCTTATTTCTCTGTCCTGATCTTCCCCATATCACTGGTCCCAGGCAGCGCAAGCTCAGTGAGCTCTAAACTCCTCTCCAGGTTTGCAATGCTCCTGAGTAATGCAAGCTGCACATGTAGATCCATTACCTGGGTTCATGCACAAATGGCTGTTCAAGGCATGCATACATGTCACAAGATGCACACCTGGTGGCATTGTATATATGGAAAAACTGCTGCGAAGTAAGACTGCTTTCAAAATTAGAAGTATTAACCCCTTAACGATCAGGGGTATTTTTGGTTTTAAATTTTCATTATTTGCTCCCCTTCTTCCCAGAGCCATAACTTTTTGTTTTTTGGTCAAAACGGCCATGTTAGGGCTTGTTTTTTGTGGGACAAGTTTTATTTTTGAATGACACCATTGGTTTTACCATGTTATGTATCAAAAAATAGTAAAAAAAAAATTCCAAGCGCGGTGAAATTGCAAAAAAAATGCAATCCGACACTTGTTTTTTGCTTGGCTTTTTTACTAGGTTCACTAAATGGTAAAACTGACCTGCCATTATCATTATTCTCCAGTTGTCATTTTCCGAGACCCAAACCTCCATTTTTTGTGATCTCGGGTTGGGTGAGAGCTTATTTTTTGCATGCCGATCTGACGTTTTTATTGATACCGCTTTGGTGCGGATGCGTTCTTTTGATCTCCCGTTATTGCATTTTATTGCAATGTTGCAGCAACCAAAAAAATGTAATTCTGGCATTTCAATTTTTTTCTCGCTACGCCGTTTACCGATTTGATTAATTCTTTTAATATTGATAGATCGGGCTATTTTGAACACGGCAATACCAAATATCTGTATATTTGATTTTTTTTTAATGGTTTTATTTTGAATGGGGCAAAAGGGGGTGATTTGAACTTTTACATTATTTTATTTTTTTATATTTTTAATAACTTTTTTTTGTTTTTGCATGCTTCAATAGTCTCCATTGGAGACTAGAAGCTGCACTTGTCCGATTACCTTTGATACATACAGCAGGGCTGCAACCTGCTCTATGTATCAGAAATGCTCACTTGCTTTTAGCGCCGACCGCCAGGCGGCGCTCATAGTGATCCAGCAATGACAGCCACAGGGGTCTTCTGTGTCCATCAATGGACGTTAAGGGGTTAAGAGTTTATTTTTATTGATTACCAAAATGCAAAACAAAAATCTAAATCAAATATATATTTGGTGTGATCATCCTTTGCCTTCTAAACAGCATCAAAACATCACATCATCTAGGTACACTTGCACACAATTTTTAAAGGAACTCGGAAGGGAGGTTCTTCCTAATGGAGCGCCCCGCAGGGCCTGGCGGTACTCAGTACCGGGCCCATCGACTTCCATGAGGGACGGTGTCACCGCGGCGACCCGGTCCGTGGCCCAGAGGCGTCCAGTAATAAAATAGGGGAAAGTTGTGTGGTATTTATGTGGTAAAAATGAAAATAAAGTTAGTAGATGGTGAAATACGTGACACCACCTGTGGTATTCTAGTCAGAGGTGACCAGCGCTGCGGTGTTGCTTCTGTGGGATGGATGTTGGGCGCAGCTATGATGTTTTAGCCCTCCACAGGTAGGGCTGTAGTCCCAGGGCAAAGATGTTAAATAAATAATAAAAATGACTGTGAACGATGGGGTGCAGAGAAATGAGAGAAAGACACAGAGAGGTGCAGTTTCTTTACCTTTTACTGGTAATAGGTTGCAGTCCAGAGTATCACATACAGGTGAGGCATTCAGGGGATCCACCTTGCCAGGTGGGGATTTAGGACCTTCCTTTCTGCGCTTTGTGTGTGAGTCTCCGCTGTATATAACTATGCTGCGACCCTCTATTCATGATGGTTTCACTAACCTGTATGGCTGTCAGCGTGAGCCTATTCCACGGGTACCGTTCTTTTCACCGTCGACCCCGGGCTCCTTATCCGCTGACGTGCCCTCAGGTGATCAATGTGCACAGGAATTTACAATCCCCTGTACTTTCAGATTCGGCTATCAGGGTGTACAGCTCCTGTCAGCCTAAGACTCTGATGTCCCTTTTCTCTTTATTAGCGCTTCACTCAGGGGTCTGCTATATGCAGTATTTTAGCTTCCCTAGAGTCTCCCAGTCTCTGCTCTTGTCCTTTCCCTCTTCACAGATCAGTTCCCTGTCCTCATCTGACAGGATCTTCCAGAAAGATCTCTTTACCTCACGTCCTCACATTTAACTGTCATTTTCATTTCTCCTCACAACTCACAGCTGCTCTTGTTTCCATGACAACCCCCTCAGCTGATTTCTAACTGACTCACCAACCCCCTCTGGTGGTCAGAATTTGTAAGGCAGCTCCCTTTTCTGACCTGCAGCAGGAAATTGTGATTAAATCTATGCTGCCTGGCATGGGGGTCCTTTTCTGCCTCCAAGCATGACTTTACCCATTAGAGGGAGGTAACGTCACTGTGACAACCGGACTCTGGGGTGTCACACTAACATCTTGAAAAACTAAACGCAGATCTTCTATGGATGTAGGCTTGTGCACAGCCATGTTTCTTCATGGAATCCCACAAAGATTTGATGATGGTTAGATCAGAGCTCTGTGGAGCCATATCATAACTTCCAGGACTTCTTGCTCTACTTTACACTGAAGATAGTCCTTAATGACCCTGACTGTATTCTTCATTGTCCTGATTAAGAATAAGTTTGGAACCAATATAGTATTGCATGATCAATAAGCATCAGTCTGTATTTCTCAGCATTAAAGACATCAAGAAGTGAGCAACCTTGAGGACCTTAGTGGCAGCTCAAAGAAATTTAGTGCAGCAGATGAAAGGCACATCTGTTCTGATTAGGTAACCGAGGAGGATAACAGGGGAATAGGCGAGGCAACCAGATAACCAGAGAGGTTGGTAACTTAGCGGATTGCAGACCCCTAAACTGACAACACAACTAGAATTAGCCGTGGGAAGTACCTACGATGCCCTAGATGCCTCGGAACAGCCAAAGAATTAACTAAGCCTAAAAAGAGAAAGGGGAAAGCTAAACTGCCCCTGAGTAGAACCCCAAAGGAATAGATAGCCCCCGAACATATATTGCCGGTGAGACAAGATGAGGCACAAACACAGGCAGAAAATAGAGTAAGCAAATGATGGGGCCCAAACTGTCTAGACAGAATAGGACAGGAAAGGATACTGTCTGCAATCACGCAAAAAACCCTAAGAAAAACTCAAACATGTCTGATATGCAAAATATTGAGGCCACACAACCTCTCCCCCACTAAATCAGAACTCTGGTGTAACTGGATGCAAACAAAAGATACTGATATAACAGGGGATTAGAAATACTGCAAAGACTGACATAAGCTGTGTCAAATGAAACAGAGTTCAGCACAGGTCCCAGCAGAGAACCAGGCTGGATTCACACCAGCAAGGCAGAAATCAGAGAAAAGCAAAAAATGGATCAAATGCAAAAAGATTCAAGCAGACAAATAACTTAACTGAAAGATGCAGGACGAAGCAGGAGACAAGCAGACTTCCAAAAAGCTCAGGAAGAAAACCAAATCACCTACAATAGCTGAGGGAAGGTTGCTCACTTAAATCACTCCAGTCTGTAACACCTGACCGCCAATCATCCTGCTCAGGTGATTGACTTCTGTCGGCCAGACCAGCTCCATTACCAGCAGCAACCAAGAGAAGGAGCCCAAACTCAGAAGCCAGGTCAAAAGTGCTCACAACACACATCATGTATACTTTCCTTTGAAATTGAAAGATGTCCAGAAGTGCCATCACCTCAGAACTATTAGCAAACAGTTGGACAAATTTACACTGATCAACTGTTCAAAGAGGTCTGGCCAGAAGGGGTCTTCATGGGAGAACTGTAGTCAGAAAACATATCTTTGACATGGAAACAAGGCCAAGAAAATGGGGTGCAGAAAAATGACAGAAACTGATCTGGACTGATGAGTCAACATTTCAAATATTTTGCTGTAAAGTATTATAGGTATATTACACCATATTATATGGTATCATTATTGGCTAACCAGAAAAATTAAGTTTGAAAGCTTTCAGATCACAGAGCTCCTTTGTTAGGCAGGTTTGCAAAATATTTTTCTTTAATAGAAGGCAGTTTGTTCACCATAGGGTTGTAGAATATAATAATGAATTTCTACAGGAAACAGTGAAGCATGGTGAATGTTCTTGACAGCTTGGGGTTGCATTTCACCAAATTAACTTGGGAATTGGGTTAAAATTAATTGTGTCCTTAATTTTGACTTATATGAGCAGATACTTTTCCATTATGCAGTACCATCAGGGAGGCATCTGATTAGCTTTGAATCTATTCTGCAGTATGACAACGGCGTAAAACATTCAGCCAATGTCATTAAGAGTTATCTTTAGCATAAAGAAGAATAAGGAGTCCTGGAAGTGATGATATGACCCCAGATCTCTACGTCATCGAGTTTGCGTGGATTGATATGAAGAGATAGACGGATATGAACAAGCCTACATCCACAGAAGATCTATGGTTCGCTCTGCATAATGATTGGAACAATCTTTCTGCCTAGTTCCTTTAAAAACTGTGTATAAGAGTACCTAGAATAATTGATGCTATGATGCTCTTTTGAAGACAAAACGTGGTAACACCAAATATTGATTTGAGATTTTTATTTTTTCATTCACTTTGCATTTTGTTTATTGATAAAAAATAAGCTGCTAACATTCCTATTTGTTAAAGCCTTCTTACTTTGCATATCATTTCCACTCCTGCCTAAAATTTCTGCACAGTACTGCATACCCTAAAGTGATAACAATACAAACTAAAGCTTGCAATAAAAAATAAGTAATCATAAAGTTCAACTGATGGAAATGATAAAAAAGTTATGAATTTCTTATATTTTTTATCACTGAAATGGAAACAAACTATGTCAGTTCTATATCACTGCGTTCATACTGACCTGAAGAGTCATGTTGCCAGGTGATTTTTACAGCACAGTGAACTCTGTAAACATATAGCCTAAAGGCCCCGTCTCACTAAGCAATCTCGGTAGCGTGATCGCTGCTGAGTCACAACTTTTGTGACGTAACAGCGACCTCACCAGCGAGATCGCTGTGTGTGACAGCGATCAGCGAGCGACCCCCCTGCCGGTATCGCTGATCGCTGGAAGAAACCTCTGGACATTTCTTTGGTCGCTGGTCTCCCGCTGGCCAGCACGCATCGCTGTGTGTGACAGCGGGAGACCAGTGATCAGGTGTAAAAAAATAATAAAAAAAAATAAAAAATATAGTTATTCTCACCTTCCGACGTCCTGTTCAGCCATCCTGCCTCTCTCCACGCTCCAGTCCCAGTGATACTATTTTCTACAGCGATAGCCAGCGATGCCGGGCGCTCGGCGTCGCTGTGCTGATCGCTGGTGAAGCTGTCTGTGTGACAGCTCACCAGCGATCACATAGCGACTTACCAGCGATCCTGACACCTTCATATCGGTGTCGGGATCGCTGGTGAGTCGCTTAGTGAGATGGGGCCTTAAGAAAGAATGGTGGAATTGGAATTTCACCCCACTTGGAATTTTATATGGTAAAATGATTGGAGTCATTTAAAAGTACAACTTGTACTGCAAAAAAACAACAACATTAATATGGCTATGTGGGTTATAGCGCTTCAAAAAAAAGTTAGGCAAAAGCAATAGCGCAAAAAGGAAAATTTGAGCTATCAGGAAGTGGTTAAAAGCGGTGAAATCACATGTGCTGACTAGCAACTTTTCCTGCGGCTTTCGATATTCTTATGAGAGGTGATGAGAAGCTTGTCAGCACATAAACACAGCCAGATTGCACACTATCATGATTCAACAATCTGCACTTGCAGAGAGTGACTGCAGAGATATAGCAGACTGGAAACCCCCTTTAAACATAACTTTAGTCCACTCAACCACAGTTTTATTTAGAATAAGACATATCCAACCAGCAAAATAGGTTAAACTGGATAAGGTGTAGCATTACGTGAACATGACCTTAATTTTATAACAGTTTTGAGCAGTTTGACTGATGAGAACTAATGACCCAGTTTACAACAAATAAGTAAAGTATAGTAAGCTAGATAAATCATAGACTATGCACATAAGAATTATTCATAAATTCCAAATAGCAAAAAAGCCTTAAATAGGCTATGGAAAACATTGCAAACAAGTTCTAAGCTCTTTTTATGGCCCATGGTGAGTATTTTGCTGACTTTAATTTAGTGCATTTCTTATGTATTTAGCAAGTAAAGTGTCACAAACTTTGAGCCAAACACTTAAGTAAATGCCTCTGAGGAGGACAGGAATAAATATAGGGTGACAGAAGTGTCACATGTAATTTTTAACCAAGGCAAAAAAACGAATAAATAAAATGTCAGAATTTCCAACAACCTGTCATGAGGGGCTCTAATAGTGAACCTGCAGCAAAACTTGCTTCCAGTTCCTTTTGCTTAGCTCTGTTATCCTATGTTAATAGAACGTGCTCGGTTGCCAGTGCTATATGTCGGTGCAGTGAAGCGTGATGGGATAAAATCACAGGTTTTGACATTTGATGTGGAAATAAAGATACAGCCAAATACAAGTGACCTGCTCTCTAGTATATGGTAAAATGGTCTCATTGATTATTAATAAAACTATTTATAATTAATAGCAAAAGCTATATGATATGTTGTAAATTCCAGGTAGGTCCAGGGTGTATGTGTCATATGATATTCAATTCAATATATCCATTGCATACACCATTAGTGTTTAATCCATTTTTTACAGTTTTGAACTACTTTACTTAAAGAGGTTGTGCTCTACTTTAACATTGATGACCTATCCTTAATGTAGGTCAGGGGTGGACATACAGAGAGGTGAGAGGTGCTGTATCTGTGTGTGTGTGTGTAGAGATGAGTGGTGGTGTGTGTGTGCGTACGTAGCGCTGCAGGGGAACGTGTAGAGGTGAATGGTGTTGTGTGTGTGTGTTTAGGTGGAGGAGAGGGCAATGATGGGGAGACGGCAATGATGGGGGTGATGGAGAGGGCAATGATGGGAATGGTGGGGGAGGAGGAAATGGTGGAGGTGGTGGAAAGGACAATGATGGGGATGGTGGGGAAGGAGGCAATGATGGAGGTGGTGGGGAAGAAGGCAATGGTGGGGGTGGTGGAGGAGAGGGCAATGATGGGGTGGTGGGGGAGAAAGCAATGATGGAGGAGATGTAAGGGGCAATGATGGGGGTGGTGGAAAGGACAATGATGGGGGTGGTGGGGAAGGAGGCAATGACGGAGGTGGTGGGGAAGAAGGCAAGGGTGGGGGTGGTGGAGGAGAGGGCAATGATGGGGGTGGTGGGGGAGAAAGCAATGATGGAGGTGATGTAAGGGGCAATCATGGGGTGGTGGAAAGGACAATGATGGAGGTGGTGGAAAGGGCAATGATGTGGTGGTGGGGGAGAAAGTATTGATGGAGGTGGTGAAAAGGAAAATAATGGGATGCGGGGGAGGAGGATAATGAGGGGTGTGGGGATTGGGAAGGGAGGAAGGGGGATTTATAATGAATTTAGGAACAGGGGGAGGTGGAGGAAGACGTTATTATCACTTATTATGTTTAACACAGTCCCTTAGTATATAGTGTACTCACTTATTATACATAGCACAGCCCCTTAGTATATAGTGTACTCACTTTTGTATAGCGCCATCCCTCAGTATCTCGTGTAGTCACTTTTTATGTATAGCACTGTCCCTTAGTATATAGTGTACTCACTTATGTATAGCACAGCTCCTTGGCATATATTATATTCACTTTTTATATCTAACACAGTCCCTTAGTATATAGTGTACTGACTTAGGCTAGTTTCACACTATCGTATCTTCCACGCAGCGCACGGCGCCGATAAGCCCCACTCCCTGCCCGCCCCATCCGGTCATCTCCTCCTACTATCGCACATGGCTGCATGTGATCTGCGCACCCTATCTTTAGAATAGGGTGCGCAGACCATGCACTGGCCATGCACTAGTAGGATTTTTGCGTGCGCTGCGCACTATTGAAGGTGCGCCGAGCGCACCAAAATGCAACATGGTGCGTTCGGCGCACCTTCAAAAGTGCGCAGTGCATGGAAAAATCTTACCAGCGCACGGCCAGCGCACAGTCTGCACACCCTATTCTAAAGATAGGGTGCGCAGATCGCATGCAGCCATGTGCGATAGTAGGAGGAGATGACCGGATGGGGCGGGCAGGGTGCAAGGCTTAGCGGCGCTGTGCGCTGCGTGGAAGATACGCTAGTGTGAAACTAGTCTTAGTATGTTTAACAGCATCCTTAGTTGCCTCTTTTTTTTATGTATAACACGTCCCTTATTACATACCATCCTCTCTAGTTATATATGGTGCCGTCCCTTATTATATAGCTTCCTCTGCTGTTTTGCACAGTGCTGTCTCTTACATAGTGTATTTTTGTTATTTTTATTATTCAGTGCCCTCTTTTATTACATTGTCCGCTCTCTTGTTAGATATAAAATGACTGCTGCTGATGATTATATATATATATATATATGTAGCTTTGTCGCCATAAAAGGAAGGGGGCCCAGACACATTTCTTGCACAGGAGCCCCAAGCTGTCAGTGTCTGATGTAGGTCATCAGTATCTGATCAGTGGTGGGGCAACACCCGGCATCCCCGTCAGTCAATTATTCTTGGTGTCAGCCGAAACTGCTCAGTTCCACCAGCGCATCACTCATTGACAGCGTGCACACTAAATATTATTCCAGCTCCAAAGCTGAGCAGTTCTGGCCGCCTCCAGCACTGGGAACAGCTGATCGGTGGGGTTGCTTAGTGACGCAACCCAACTGATCAGACATTGATGACCTATTCTAAGGACAGGCCATCAATGTTAAAGTAATGGGCAACCTCTTTAAAGTAGATGTTTACTAAATGGTATCTCTTGTTTTTCTTTTCATGCAGCTATGGCACACTAACAATATTAACTTTCCACAAGAATTAAAATTGGGGGAAACTAAATAATCTTTTCCAGATATCCACTGTATATTTTTTTTTCTTATGTCAAGTACAGCTTGTATGGAGGATGCACAAGAGATGAGCCCACTCCATACTCTGTGGGTTTCAGCTGTGTTATATAGACAGCTCTTGCCTCTGACAGCAGCAATCAGATCTAACAGTTTAAAGGGTCACAGGGTCCTTTCCTCTGCAGGCACGAGGCAATATCCTCCACTCCTCCTTGGAGATATGTGGGAGTACTTCTCTCAAGACACCACAACCCACTGACTCATATGGTTAGCTTTTTACCACCCATGTGATGGTCACATGACCTCAACCTCACACAGGTCCTGGCAGGATTACGCATGTGGGGATATGGCAGACCTCCGCCCACCTGCTCTATGAAGGTCCACTAAAACCTGCCTAAAACATACATTAGTATTAACCCTCTCAGCACTTAGTGTGCTGGAGGAAAAAAAACACTCTGGTTTTACATCACTGACCGCAGCCGATGCAGTGACATGTATCCCCCTTTACATACCATGCCAGTGACTCTGTCATATATTTCCCCCTCTGCCCAAAGCCGGGAGTTTTGGCACCTTCAGACGCTAAGCACGGAATTCGGGAGAGAGCATCCACATTGCCATGCAACTTTCCTGGCCTATGCTCTACATAGAAAGTGAAGTCTTGAAGGGCTAAGAACCACCTAGTCACCCTAGCATTCTTACCATTCTTCTCTCTCAACCATCTACTGTAAGAGGGGCATGGCCTGACACTAACTTAAACCTGCAACCTAACAGATGATACTTCAGAGTGTCTATGGCCCATTTTATAGCCAAACACTCCTTTTCAACTATGGTGTAATTCTTCTCGCAAGAAGAAAGTTTCCAGCTCAGTTATAGGATGGGAGGCTCTTCTCCATTTATCTCTTGAGACAACACAGCTCTCAACCTCACCTCTGAAGCATTGGTCTGGACCACAAATTCTTTGCTAAAGTCTGGTGCAACCTGAACCAGGTACTTAAAAAGAGACCGCTTGAGCTGTTGAAATGCCATCTCTGTGTCAGGAGTCCATTTTACCATCGTTGACTTGGTGCCCAGTAGGAGATCTGTTAATGGTGTAGCAATTATGGCAAAGTTCAGGATAAAATGCCAGTAATACCCCACAATCCCAAAAAACGCTCTCACCTGCTTCTTGGTGAGTGGTTGCGGACACTTCTGAATCACCTCTATTTTGTTCAACTGTGGCTTGATTTTGCCTCTCCCGATTATGTAACCTGATGCAACCCATGTACCTGGCCTCTTCCTTCCCTATCACACACTTTTTGGGATTTATGGTGAATTCCACTTTCCTCAACTCATCGAGGATTGCCTGTGCCTTTGGCAGATGTGAGGTCCAGTCCGGGCTGAAAATGACTATGTCATCTAAGTAGGCTGCGGCATATTTCTTGTGTGGAGCCATAAATTCCATCCATCGGCCTCTAGAAAGTAACTGGGGCTCCCCGCAGTTCGAAGGGCATTCTAGTGTACTGAAAACACCCATCCGGTGTCGAGAAGGCCATCTTCTCCTTGGCGCTCTGGGACATGAGGATCTGCCAGTACCCCTTTGTCAGATCGAAGGTTGTGATGTACCTTGTGGGTCCCAGTCGCTCAATGAGTTCATCCACATGGGGCATCTGGTATGCATCAAAGCTAGACACCTCATTGAGCTGTCGGTAATCATTACAAAACCGCCACGCCCAATTGGGCTTTGGTACAAGGACGATGGGACTTGACCAGCCACTTATTGATTCCTCTATCACCCCGAGGTCCAGTGTTCTCTTTACTTCCTTGGAGATGATCTCCCAGCATGCTTCGGAGATTCTGTAGGGTTTGAGGTTTACCCTTACATGCGGCTCCGTTAGGATGTCATGTTCCACGATCTGTGTGCGCCCAGGCAATTCCGAGTATAGATCCCGATTCTGCTGCAACAGCTCTTGACACTGCTGCTTCTGAGCCTGCATTAACGTCTCTGTAATCACAATCTCATCGACCTTGGCTTTGGGACAGGCCCTCAGGCAAGGAGCTTCCAGTGGTTCACTGTCCCACCAGGGTTTGATGAGGTTCACATGATACACCTGGTAAGGCTTCCTGCGACCGGGCTGGTGTACCTTATAATTCACATCCCCAATTCTCTCGACAACTTCATATGGGCCTTGCCACTTGTCCAGGAATGTGCTCTCCACCATTGGTATGAGTACTAGCACATAGTGATGGGCGAGTAGCATTATTGCTCAGGTCTCCCTGAGTATGCTCAGGTGATCTATGAGTATTTTGGTGTGCTCGGAGACTTAGTCTTTGGCGTCTCAGATGCATGATTTGCAACTTGTAGACAGACTGAATACATGTGGGAATTCCCTAACAAACAGGCATTCCACACATGTATTCAAGTTGTCTAGCAGTGGCAAATCATGCAGCAGAGGTAACTTTACTCATAAATGGCATTACCTGATCTGTCAAAATTTCCTTGAGCAAACCGGTCCTGGAAAAGATGTGTACCAGCTTCCGTCAATACTCTTAGCCGACAAGTTCCTCACGGCACTGCTTCAGGGTATCGGGTCGCATAATCCATCTCCACCAAGATATATTGATGGCCTTGTGCCGACTTAACAAGTGGACCCACCATGTCCATAGTGATTCTCTCAAAAGGAATTTCTATCACAGGAAGTGGGACTAAGGGGCTTCTGAAGTGAGACACAGGGGCAGATAACTCGCAGGTAGGGCAAGACCTACAGTAATCTAGAATCTCGCAGTAACAACCTAGCCAATAAAATCTCTGCAATACTCTCTCCTGTACTGGCACTGTTATACAAATGAAGTGGATACCTTTCGTGGAAAAATCCACTTTGTTGTTCTTCTTTAATCACCATTTGAAGTTTTTCTGCTAATTAGATTTCAGTACACGGGGCGGGACTGGACACTGGGTATTCTCCTCCTGCCCAGTCCCTCCACCTGTCTTCAGTGTTTAAATGAAACATCACTGATTTTTCAGTGACCTGCCTCCTGTTTGAAATCTGGAATCGGTGCTATCACTACCATGGGTGTCGCACATCCAAGTTGATTTCCCAGCTGGTCTGCAATAAAATGGCGCATATGTAGTCATCTCTAGAACATCATTTGGACTAGATCTCAATCTGTGAATGTGCTGCCCAGGGAGAAATTTTATTGTAAACCAACCAAGAAATCAATCTGCACACATGCCATCAATGGAAATGAGCTTGACAAATTTCAAACAGGAGATAGGTCACTGAAAAATCAGTGATCTGTCATTCTTACAGTGTAGGCAGACAGAGGGGCTGGGGCATTATGAGAAGGAAGATCCAGTGTACAGTCCGGCCCCTTTGCACCGAAATTTAAACAAAACTTTATATGGTGATTAAAGAAGACCCACAAAGCGGATTTCTTTACGAAAGTTATCAATGTAATCAACATTACAGCGCCATTACAGCCATGTCTTTACATTGCAAAATCAAGCTGACAGATTCTTAACCTTCACGTATCATATAATGATATAATGATATTTAATATATAAACTTGCAAGAAGGGAAACTGAAAACAGAAGTTTTCATATAAGAGTAAAGTACATTTGTAGAATGTAGGTCAATGAAGGTTTATTTAAAGTCCAAAGAGTAGTTCTGCACAGACACACAGATGTTTGAAAAAACCCATGTTAATAACAAGACAGCAGGGAAAAGGATCTGAATGGATTTTATTAGAATGGTGTTTACATTTCAAATAGAATTTATTATTCATGTTCAAAAGGTGTTCAATGACAACATACAATTCTAGAACATTTCTTTCATCTCCTTTCTTAAAGGAGGCTTTCCATGAAAGGCCCTAGAGGACTGTAACTTTACACACAGTTGTATTCTAAGTGATTAGTAATGCACTATTCTGTTCTAAAATTATTCCGCTTGAAATATTAAACTAGATGGATTCATACAAAAAGATGTCATGTTTGGCAAGACAACAAGAAATATCATGGGTGTCTCTTTAACGGTGCACTGAGGTCCCATCCACGTCACATACAGTTTGGACCACTCAACTTGACATCTTAGTAGATGAAAAAGGAGCCGACTGTATCTTGGCAAAAAGGAAAGTTGGCACAGTCCCTAAGGAAATCAAAGGGAATGTTCCTCCTCTTTGTGTTCTTTGCTTCAACTATTCCTTTTCTTACATAGAATAAAGACATGGGAGCGGTATTTCATGAATGTGATATGTAAGAGACCTAACCTGAAAAACACATTGCGGAATGTGTAAACAGTGCATTGATATTATAATTAAAGATGATTTCTATGCAACACATATCTTATTGGTAATGGGTTTTATGGCATGATTTTTAAGGGAACAAACTTACTTCATCATTACCTAATTCATCTATATGTATTCATTTCATCCTATACTTTTTTCTATTTTCTGAAATGAGGTCAGGCTGTGTCGGAATATGAACTCATGTCATTCAATTCTCAGAATTCAAAATATAAAACTGTTTAAAGCATCACAACATTTATGAGTAACTTGTAGTTGCACAAAAATTATGCAACTGCAAGTGTCTTTAGGTCTTTGTCGACCAGGTATGCCTATATTTGTGAGAAGATTAGGCAGTAGGGGGGCATGGCGTGGCTTAGCATGGCGAATAAAATCATCATAGATCATAGGATACTAAATGTGTAGTGTGTTCCATGCAAATACTGTTATTTCTGTGTAAAGCTCATGTTGTAACATGTTGTGTGGCCTGCTGGCAGGCAGCACTAAAAGGGTTAGCACAGCAGAAGAAAGATGCCGCAAGTTCAATAACAGTTGTACACCTCTTACAGAATTTAGCTCGTCTTAGTGCAGCACAAACTTCATGAAGACAGACATACATAATGTCAGTGTTAATGAAATCAGGACCACAGTCAGTATGGTGCTTGTACATGCACATAGGCACTAATGAAGGGTCATCAGCTCACTAATAAAATTCTACAGACCTCCTTCACCACCCTGATCTCCTCACTAGCCAACAACCTCAAGAAACTTTTTGACATCTTTCACTCCCTCCTCAGACCAAAAGCACAAGCCCCCATCACAGACATTTGTGCTGATGACCTGACCTCCCACTTTATAGAAAAAATAGATAATGTCAGTCAGGAAATCTGCTCCCAACCACCAAATGCTGTGACTCCCATCCCTCCCTGCATTTCCCCTGGCTCACTTTCCACATTTGATCCCATCACAGAAGAAATCTCCAAACTCCTTTCATCTTCCCAGCCGACTAAGGGCATTACCGACCCCATTCCCTCACTTCTCCAGTCTCTTTCTCCAGTCATCACAACTCACCTAACTACAATCTTTAATCTCTCCTTCTCCTCTGGCATTTTCCCATCCTCCTTCAAACATTCTATCGTTGCTCTATTACTAAAGAAATCCATTCTCAACCCATCCTGCACAAACAACTACAGACCAGTCTCCAATCTCCCCTTAATTTCTAAACTTTTGGTGCACCTAGTCTACTCCCGCATTACCCGTTACCTCTCCACTCACTCCCTCCTAGACCCTTCACAGTCCGCCCCTACATTCGACTGAAACTGCACTCATCAAAGTTACCAATGACTTTCTGACAGGTAATGGGGTCACTGGTGCAAGTGGTAGGGCGAGAAGATGCAAGGAGCCTGTCAGAGAGCCGCGGTTCCCACGCTGTCAAAAAGACAGCATGAGCGCTCAGCTGTCATCAGAGATATAAAGTTATTGAGACTCTCCGTTACTAACCTCATGGCTTGATGTCACCTGACAATACCAAGAAGACATCAACCCCCCCCCAACTATCACTACACTTGCCACCGATACAGGGCAAGTGGAAGAGCCAGGCAAAGTGCCAAAATAGACGCATCTAATAGATGTGCCTTTTCTGTGCAGCTGCAGGCTGCTATTTTTAGGCTGGGGGGCCAATATTCGTGGTCACTTACCAGCCTGAGAATACCAGCCTTCAGCTGTCTGCTTTAGCAAGGCTGGTTGTCAAAAATGGGGGGGAATCCATGCCTTTTTTTTGATAAATAGCCTTTCTGAAGCTGACAGCTGAGGGTTGCAGCCCCCCAGCTGTGAGGTTTGCCTGGCTGGTTAGCAAAAATACAGGGGAAACTACACCGTTTTTTTTAAATTATTTATTTACAGTGCAGGAATGGCTGATGAATACTCCCATCCACCACTCCTGCTCTCACTGTTATTAGCGGCTGCAGGTGTTGGATGATGGGATCAGTAGTCCCATCAGCTGACACCAGTGACCGAAGGTAAACTTTATACCTCTGATCACAGCTGAGCGCTCACCGTAGCTATTTGACCATCGGGGATGATTTCACTGCCGATCAGAAGTGGTGTTTGCTGTGCTGTCATGCACATGACAGCGTGGCAAATACTAAATGTTCGGGCCCCCCCATTCAAGTGAATGGGGTTCGAATCTGGGTACCAGAACAGTAACAAACTTTTTATAACGGTTCAGCCAAACTCGCCGGACCCAAACTTCTAGGTGTCCGCTCATCTCTAGTTAGTTATAACCACACACAGCTCTGCAGTGAGATCAGGAGAGCAGAGAGCGGCCATTATACAACACACTGGTAACACTGGTAACCATTACACAACACAATGGTAATGCCCCCTGACAGATACTCTTTAAATATTTTCTACAATGTAAGTGATATAGAATAGAACTATTTTCATAAGAGCATGCTGACAAACATGGCATTTATTAGAGTCACATCTGGAGAACTCTTTATATGATAAATAGCTTCCAATGTCACTACATTCCTTTTCATTTTATTTAAAAAATAGGATGTATGCTGAAAAGAAAGATAGCGGTACAGCCCCACTGCTACATCATGTTTTTCTCCCTAGAGGCTCGGAATATTTTTGAACCCAGGTGTCCTCAGAAAGATACAGTTCATCAGCGTACATGTAACGTATTCACTTGTATGGAAGAGAAAGCATGTGTTATAGCTGGAAGGATGTTGCTATGAGAAGGTAAAACTATTGCTTGACATTTAACCGTAATTGAAAACGTCTGTCTTGCGTGCTATCTCTATAATGCAGGTAAGATGTTTTATATCTCCCAGCGTTGCCACTGCTCCCCTAGTCATCCCTCTTGTTGAGATTGTTAAACACTTGCTCCAGTGTTGAGAAATTATCCTGTAACAACCATAAACTGAAAAAAAGATTACTAGAATGCAACAGACATACTTCAGTTTTATCAATGGCTTACAGTATGCATTTTCCAATGATGACTTGAGGGATTTCTCCAGCGCTGTATTATTTGTAATGGCTCTACTGACTACAGATTACATACACTTATGTAGACATGTCACTGTAAACTGCTCTACAAGGCACTCTGTAGAAAAATAAGCCCATCATCCATTCATGGCATTGTTAATGTTTTCATTCCTTGAACTTGTCTCTAAATAAAATAATTTTCAATATAATTCTGAAAAGTAGCTAGTTATATTTCACGTTGATAATTTGTTTGATCAGATAGGTGTAGGAGGCAAATGTCAATTAATGCAATTCTTTTCAGAGTGGAAATAATGACCTTTCAAATAAAATGATCAGTGAGGCTGATCTTTATCAACTATTTAGATAAAGGAATTGAGGGTAAACTGATTAAATTTGCTGATGACACAAAGCTAGGAGGGATAGCTAATACTAGAGAAGAGAGAGAGGATTCAAAAAGATATAAATAAACTGGAGCAGTGGGCAGCACCTAACAGAATGGTTTTTAACAGGTAAAAATGCAAAGTACTACATCTGGGCAATAAAAATGAAAAAAGCATATACAGAATGGGAGGAATAGTGCTAAGCAACAGCACATGTGAAAAAGACTTGGGTATACTAATAGATCACAGACTGAATATGAGTCAACAGTGTGATGCAGCAGCAAAAAAGGCAAATGCAATTTTAGGATGTATTAACAGAAGCATACAGTCTAGATCACGTGACGTCATTATTGCCCTCTACTCCTCTTTGGTCAGACCTCATCTGGAATACTGTGTCCAGTTTCGGGCGCCACATTTTAAAAAAGACATCAACAAACTGGAGCAAGTTCAGAAAAGAGCGACCAGAATGGTGACCGGTCTGCAAACCCTGTCTTATGAGGAAAGGTTGCATGATTTGGGAATGTTTAGCTTGCAAAAAAGAAGAGAGGAGACTTAATAGCTGTCTACAAATATCTCAAGGGCGGTCACATTGTAGAAGGATCATCTTTATTCTCATTTGCACAAGGAAAGACTAGAAGCAATGGGATGAAACTGAATGGGAGGAGACACAGATTAGATATTAGAAAAAAATTTTTGACAGTTAGAGTGATCAATGAGTGGAACAGACTGCCACGAGAAGTGGTGAGTTTCCTTCAATGGAAGTCTTCAAACAGAGGCTGGACAGACATCTGTCTGGGATGATTTAGCGAATCCTGCTTTGAGCAGGGGGTTGGACCAGATGGCCCAGGAGGTCCCTTCCAACTCTACGATTCTATGATTCTATGATCTATGATCTATGATTAAAGTGACCTTGCTAACATTATTGGAATACACTGTGTGGTTTCTCAGTACCCGTTCTACTGGTGCTGAGTGAAACAGTTGTCATGTGGTTGTAAATCTGTTCTAGGGTGCCAGAATTGCTTTGGACACTGTGAGTTATAAGATGTATAATACATTGTATGTGCATACATTGAAGACTCATAAATATGCATTGTACTTTGCTGCCATCTACTGGTCAATGTACTGTATGTGTATGAAAGTTAGATGTTCAATCTCCTCACAACAAGCTACTAGATATAGTAGAATATCTAGCAGAATAGCTAATAGAAATAGCTGGGAGGAGCCTCCCAGCTCAGTGATGACACACTTCCTGTCAACTGGCACAAACCAGTTCAGTTCTGTCTAGTCAAGGCAGAGGAAGTCTGGAAGTCCCCTTCACTACAGGGGGTGGAGTCCCGATGACATGTACTGTGGCATGTCTGGAGGATATCCTATCACTAAGAGACATCACATACTTAACTTGTTTCTCTCCCCCTGACCTTACACTCCCCCAGAAGAAGCGAGCAGCAAAATGGTGCACATCGGGTGTGAGGGAAGCACAGACAGCCTCACTGATCACAGCACCATTCCTCACCCAGATAATGATTACAGGCTCAATAGTCTTTTGGTTGCCCTTATATCTGGGATATACGTTGAATATTTTTGTGTATATTTATGGGACGGTTTTTGTAGTGCCTTTTGTAGGGGTATTACACCTATACAGAGCGGAGAGATATACTGCACTTGCATATCACAGCCCCTGCATTCCTGTTGCTTCCTTAGTTTATAGCATTCCTTACAGAAAGCCGTATTACAGATTATTTTGTACCATTTTCTAGCCCACTAGCAGTGATTGGCACCTTTATATTGCATAACATTGATGTTTTACTTGCCGCATTTACTTTTGTGCTCATTTTAATGTATTCCAGTGGTTTCTTTCACTGCCTTTCTCCGTTTTTTGGTCCAATCACCTCTGTCATTGCTGTATTACTTCGTTTTTTTCCCTTTTTTTGGAGGTTTATTGCCTTGTCCTTTTTTAGTTTTAATTATTTCAATTTCTTTTATCCCTATATTGAATAAAAATCATCTTTTATTTTTCATTTGTGAGTTGGAGTCACTTCCTGTCTAGCGGCAACAGACCATAGTAGACCATGTTGATTCATTTAGCTTGAATTATCTAATATTTATTTTTTGGATATTTAGGAATTTTTGATTATATGTTACAGTTTTTTCCCAAGAAATTTGTATCTGAATGGGGTTTAAAATCCCATAAGATTTTGTAGAATAAACAAAGTTTAGATGTATGAAATAGATTTTCACTTGGAGACATTTTTAAATCAAATCAGCTGGATGTGAATATAGCCTTATATTAACATTGTCAAATTTTATTTATTTTATCCACTTATATAGCACCATCATATTCTGAAGCACTTCACGGACATCATCATCACTGTCCGCATTGGGGCTCAAATTCTAAAGTCCATATTATGTTTTTTTTAAGAGGAAAGCCATGCTAACATGGAGAGAAACAAACTAATTACCCATTGTAAATGTTGTCCTTGTGTAACGAGGCCTGGGGTGGTAGCTGTGGATAAGTATTGTATTGTATATTCAGCACCCTACAGTAAATTAAGAGTTCTGGATGTGTGTGTATGCTGGCAGTGTTACTATGAGTATCTTCACATACAGGCCGGTCTTGTTTACACCTCACAAGGTTCATCCATTGGGCTTCAGGACAAAGACACCAAGACACATTCGTAAAAGCAAGGCACTCTCTAATTAACAACACACTTAAGTACACAGGGCAGCATGCAGCACACTTCATGGATTCTTCTGTCTTATACAGAATATAGAGGTGTACTCACTCAGCTGCATTTGAGGTAGGTACAGGAAATGGTATTGCGGCAATGGTCAGGCAAGTTTATTTAAAGTTCATAAACCGCTCCAGATGGCAAAACAAAACAGATCCTTTTCTGGCACAAAGCAAAAACAAACTGAAAACTAGATGTGTATTTCCTGAAGGAAGTAGAGATAGTGGTTTGAAATGGTGCCTGGGCTGCCCCTTTAAGAGAGACTTGCCTGCTGCCCCTGCAAGACTTTCAACTCAGTATCCGATTTAACTGTGGGTGCCTCTCAGGGGCCACTTTGGCCTCAGGGTCTGATTTGGTGGGTGGGGCCCCTCAGGATGCGAATCAGTGGCGTGGGCTCCTCAAGGCTTGAATTGCTGGCCGGGATCCTTCAGGGTCCGATTTTGTGGGTGGGGCCCCTCAGGGTTCCGATTTTGTGGGTGGGGCCCTTCAGGGTCCGATTTTGTGGCCGGGCCCCTCAGGGTCCAATTTTGTGGCCGGGGCCCCTCAGGGTCCGATTTTGTAGGTGGGGCCCCTCAGGGTCCGATTTTGTGGCCGGGCCCCTCAGGGTCCGATTTTGTGGCCGGGGCCCTTCAGGGTGCAATTTTGTGGGTGTGGCCCCTCATGGTCCCATTTTGTGGGTGGGGCCCCTCAGGGTCCCATTTTTGTGGGTGGGGCCCCTCAGGGTCCCATTTTGTGGGTGGGGCCCCTCAGGGTCTGATTTTGTGGTTGGGGCCCCTCAGGGTCCGATTTTGTGGTTGGGGCCCCTCAGGGTCCAATTTTGTGGGTGGGGGCCCCTCAGGGTCCGATTTTGTGGGTAGGGCCTCTCAGGGTCTGATTTTGTGGATGGGGCCCCTCAGGGTCCGATTTTGTGGACGTGGCCCCTCAGGGTCCAATTTTTTGGTCGGGGACCCTCAGGGTCCGATTTTGTGGTTGGGGCCCCTCAGGGTCCGATTTTGTGGGTGGGGCCCCTCAGGGTCCAATTTTGTGGGTGGGGCCCCTCAGGGTCTGATTTGGTGGGCGGGGCCACTCTGGGTACGATTTGATGGGCGGGACCCCTTAGGGTCCAATTTGGTGGGTGAGATCCCTCAGAGTCCGATTTGGTGGGCGGCGCCACTCTGGGTCTGATTTGGTGGGCGGGAACACTCTGGGTCTGATTTAAAGGCCTTGGTGGCTCAGCCTCCGATTTGTAGGCCAGGGTCGATCAGATTACTGGTGTGCCTGCGCATATCAATGAGCTTAACTTCCACCTCACGACTGTCCCATGTTTTCCCCATTGCAAAATTTTCCCATTGAAATGCATTGAGACAATGCATTACAATGACAGGAAACTGTTTTCTCAAGCGCAAATTGCGTAAAAAACTACAAATCCGATCAACACGAAAAATACTTAGCACACCACTCGTTGGTGCTGGCTTCGAAACGACGCCTCAACGGAGTCTGTGCGTGCAGTGGTTCGGGCCGCATTAATTGCGGAAATCAACAGAATAATAATAATAATACTAGATGTGTATTTCCTGAAGGAAGTACAGATAGTGGTTTGAAAAGGTGCCCGGGCTACCCCTTTAAGAGAGACTTGCCTGCTGCCCCTGCAAGACTTTCAACTCAGGATCCGTTTTAACTGTGGGTGCCTCTCTGGGGCCACTTTGGCCTCAGGGTCTGATTTGGTGGGTGGGGCCCCTCAGGATCTGATTCCTTGGCCTGGGCTCCTCAGGGCTTGAATTGCTGGCTGGGATCCCTCAGGCTCCTATTTTGTGGGTTTGGCCCCTCAGGGTCCAATTTTGTGGGTGGGCCCCTCAGGGTCCGATTTTATGGGTGGGGCCCCTCAGGGTCCGATTTTGTGGCCGGGGCCCCTCAGGGTCCGATTTTGTGGCCGGATCCCCTCAGGGTCCGATTTTGTGGGTGGGGCCCCTCAGGGCCCGATTTTGTGAGTGGGGCCCCTCAGGGCCCGATTTTGTGGCCGGGGCCCCTTAGGGCCCGATTTTGTGGCCGGATCCCCTCAGGGTCCGATTTTGTGAGTGGGGCCCCTCAGGGTCCGATTTTGTGGCCGGGGCCCCTCAGGGTCTGATTTTGTGGCCGTATCCCCCCAGGGTCCGATTTTGTGGGTGGGGCACCTCAGGGCCCGATTTTGTGGCCGGATCCCCTCAGGGTCCGATTTTGTGGCCGGGGCCCCTCAGGGTCCGATTTTGTGGCCGGATCCCCTCAGGGTCCAATTTTGTGGGTGGGGCCCCTCAGGGCCCGATTTAGTGGCCGGATCCCCTCAGGGTCCGATTTTGTGGGTGGGGCCTCTCAGGGTCCGATTTTGTGGCCGGGGCCCCTCAGGGCCTGATTTTGTGGCCGGATCCCCTCAGGGTCCGACTTTGTGGGTGGGGCCCCTCAGGGTCCGATTTCGTGAGTGGGGCCCCTCAGGGTCCGATTTTGTGGCTGGGGCCCCTCAGGGTCCGATTTTGTGGCCGGATCCCCTCAGGGTCCGATTTTGTGGCCGGGGCCCCTCAGGGTCCGATTTTGTGGCCGGATCCCCTCAGGGTCCGATTTTGTGGGTGGGGCCCCTCAGGGTCCGATTTTGTGGGTGGAGCCCCTCAGGGTCCGATTTTGTGAGTGGGGCCCCTCAGGGTCCGATTTTGTGGCCGGGGCCCCTCAGGGTCCGATTTTGTGGGTGGGGACCCTCAGGGCCTGATTTTGTGGCTGGATCGCCTCAGGGTCCGATTTTGTGGGTGAAGCCCCTCAGGGTCCGATTTTGTGGCCGGATCCCCTCAGGGTCCGATTTTGTGGCCGGGGCCCCTCAGGGTCTGATTTTGTGGCCGGGGCCCCTCAGGGTCTGATTTTGTGGCCGGGGCCCCTCAGGGTCCGATTTTGTGGCCGGATCCCCTCAAGGCCCTATTTTGTTAGCGGGGCCCCTCAGGGCCCGATTTTGTGGCCGGGGCTCCTCAGGGCCCGATTTTGTGGCCGGATCCCCTCAGGGTCGGATTTTATGGGTGGGCCCCCTCAGGGTCCGATTTTGTGGGTGGGGCCCCTCAGGGTCCGATTTTGTGGCCGGATCCCCTCAGGGCCTGATTTTGTGGCTGGGGCCCCTCAGGGCCCGATTTTGTGGCCGGGGCCCCTCAGGGTCCGATTTTGTGGGTGGGGCCCCTCAGGGTCCGATTTTGTGGCCGGGGCCTTTCAGGGCCCGATTTTGTGGCCGGATCCCCTCAGGGTCCGATTTGGAGGCCGGGGCGGCTCAGCCTCCGATTTGGAGGGCGGGGCGGCTCAGCTTCTGATTTGGAGGCCGGGGCGGCTCAGCCTCCGATTTGGAGGGCGGGGGTCAATCAGCCTCCGATTTGGAGGGCGGGGTTCGATCAGCCTCCGATTTGGAGCCTGGGGTCACTCAGCTTTCGATTTGGCGGGCCGGCCCTTTAAGACTCATTTCGGTGCGCCAGGCCTTTAAGAATCACTTTGGCGCGTCGGCCCTTTAAGAGCCAGTTTGGCTCACTGGGCTTCTAAATCCACTTTGGCGCACATTCTCTCTCAGAGGCATGTGTCATGTGATGAAGCTAGATTTGCATTTGTGCTGTGGGTTTCGCTTTAAGAGCTGATATTATGTGGCAGAAGCTCTGTCCTTGGGGCGTCATGTGACGTTCGTAGGCGTTGGCATAGTAACTGGGTCTGCCTGCGCATATCAATGAGCTTAACTGCAATTTCAATCGCCTCAGGGCATGTTTTGTCTATGGCAAAATTTCCCCATTCAAATGCATTGAGACAATTCATTCCAATGACGGGAAAAAAAAATTTCTAACGCAAATTGCGCAAAAACTACAAATCCGATCGACACGAAAAATACTTAGCCAACCTCTCGTGGGCGCTGGCTTCGAAACGACACCTCAACGGAGTCTGTGCGTGTAGCGGTTCGGGCCGCATTAATTGCGGAAATCAACTAAATAATAAGAAGAATAAGTTAGCAGCGTTCGGATTACAAGATAGTGGTTTTTTCAAACCACTATAATAAGTAGTCCATATAGCACTGCGGGTCCGCCCGCTCAGGTCAATGCTTTTAGCAACACACACTGGAGGTCTCCATACCTCTTGCCACAGATTCTGAATGAGAGACTTGGCCTCCATTTTATCTGCCAAACCACACCCCTGGGGTTGGAATATGTGAGCAGTCATTCCCACCCATCTCTTATGACTGTTCGTAAAACTTGGCCCTGGAATGGCCTGATTACTCTCTCAAAACTATATGTGCTGGAGCATGCTTCTGAGCTCACATCACCGCAGCTAATAGCCGCAATGACACATATCTCCGCTCAAGGACTCCTCCGGCGGCCATTTTACAAGATGTACAGTCTTATCGGTTTTGGGCGATGGTACTTTACATGTATATTGGAAACAAGTAGAATGAATCAGATAAACCTCCATCTTCCCGATACATTGACAAACAGGTCAGTATATTATGCTGTGAATACTGTACACAAACTGTAGTCTGTGATCCACTTCCCTCTTCTGTATCTTCAGCTGAGCAGCACTCTTCCTTACAGGACACCCCATGTCTGGCCAACACTGGACTCACTTCTTCCTTTAATTATCCATCTAAAAGATTTCTCCCACTTGCCTACTGAACTGAATCTTAATTGCCTCTAAAGGTCTTTAATGGTTCTTGCTGCCTTGCGCCTCCCAACTCACATCACACAAGATCTCTGCACACACTCCTCTATCAGTGTGAAGGGTTAAAACTAAAATCAGAGCTGAAGTTTCATTTTCTTCATTCTCTGAAGGTTTCATTTCTCCATTTTTGTTGCTGTAAGATAAATTTTTGTAATGAGGATGAAAAGGTTCAGGCTGTCATGAAACCAGACTGTTCCCATCAGGTGCAAGATAAGGGAACCGGGGGGTGTAGAACTCTGAAGAATATGCCATTATACTACTTTCTATGCTGTTTGGATACGGACATATATGCAGTTTCCGGTTTCCTTGCAATATTATTGGCTTATAAAGTGAAATGATGCTATTGGTAGTTGAGAACTTTGCATAATTAAGCAAAAGATTATAAAAGAAGTGACTAAAATAAAGGGGACTAGTGATCTGTCTCGATCCTCCCGTACAGAGAACCTGGTCTCCGTGTGGTCATTCCCAGTTGCTAGCAACACTCTGTAGATTAATTTGGAAATCACTGGATCAACCGTGAGGGGTTAATTTAGCCCTCCCTCAATAGCTACCTCGACATCAGGAACATAGTAACCAATCCCAGTGGGCTAGCTTCTCACCTATGAGCCAGCCTCAACACCAATTCTGTCCACCACAGCAGTCTGCTGCTGGGCAGACTCAACCTTTCACCCACATTACAATACACAATTTGCACCACTTTCCTATATCAACACTACACTACCACATTCTACATTACATATTATATACCACAGTAGCATTGATGTAATCAGGGGGAACACGGCAGCTTGTCCACCTCCTCACATTCCTCCACTTTTTAATGATGGTCGTTCTTTACCATCCAGGAACCTAAAAGATAACATTATTGAACTCAATGTCTCTGTTCTCCTTTCCAGAACACCAACGACATTTTACCCTTTCGTATGCCACAGGAACGGTCCTACTGGGTTAGGACCTCAGATACAAAATGTCCAAGCTCATGGTCCCTTTAAGGGAAGTCCATCACAACAAGGGTTCATATAGCACAGTCCATGATTCCTGTCTTCCAACTCAGCATAGCTCATCGGGTTATTATTAAGACAGGAGACACAGTCCTTTAACTGCATAGCCCTGCCTACGTGACAGGCATACAGTCCCTTGGGCTCAAAGTTTTCTGGGATTGGGAACAGTGCTCAGTGATGGGTCTGCCTCTCACAGCTCCAAAGTCCTCCAATCCAATGGGGTAAGACAAACAACAAAATTACCATGATTAAGACCAGAGTGTCAAAATGCATTGGTTGGTAGCTCTCTGGGATCTATATGTTGTCCGCATTGTGCCTGTTTTTATAAATTTTTTCAATTAAAGACAAAGTTTTATATTTTTCTACGCTGGAGTGCCTTTCTTCTCTTCATTCTTTAGAACTTGCATGCCCAAACCCAGGCGGCTCCTTGCGTGGAACTCATTATTGGAAAGAGACTGCAAATGGTGAGCTGACTTCTCCCATTCCCCTCTTTTCAGATATTTTGTAAAACAAATAACATCAGCCATCCGCAGCTAACAACAAGGGAATTCTAGATGTGTTTGGGTCTGAGACCCTCTGAATCATGGCCTACATTTAACTACAAAACTGCTCCGGTCAAGGGTGCAACGAGCACAGCGAGGCCTCCTTAGTATCCTAATCCATTGTCCTCACATATCCTCTTCCTTCTCTAGCGAATGTGAAGACGACTCCTCTTTGTCACCTGCAACGTCTCCATCTTCTGCTAGGGTTCCCCTCTCTGGATTGGCTCATCGCAGTGAGAGCTGGGTGTCAGCTGTCAGCGAACATCTGGCAGCGATCGCACAAAATTGCGAGGAACGTAGCTATACTTCCTAGTTTTGGGAGTCCCTCCCAACCCAGATGTATAGATATGTCTAAGGTCGTGAAGGGGTTAGTAATAGTATGGAGTAGGGGCGGACATAGACTGTAGTGGGACCATGTGCAAGAAATTTTTTGGGCCCCCCCGCCCTTCATAGGGCAGCAAAGTTATTTAATGTTATCTAATATTGAGGCTATGCAGGGCTGGATATAATATCTGTAGGGTGCTGCTGGGCTGTATTTATTATTTGCCAGTCGCAGTTTCCAAATTATATATACAGGCCAGCACAGCCTCCAAATAACATATATAGGCCACCAGCCCAGCATTGCCTCTAGTTGTTAATATATACAGCCCAGCACAGGCTCCAAATAAAATATGGTATACAGCCCAGGATAGCCTTCAGTTAATATTTACAGCCCAGCAACAGCATTCAGGTAATATATGCAGTGCCCAGCACAGCCTCCAGTTAATATATATAGCCCAGTACAGCCTTCAGGTAATATATTCAGCCCAGCACAGCCTCCGGGTGATATATACAGCCCAGCATAGCCTCCACTCCAGGTAATATATACAGTCCAGCATAGCTTGAAGGTAATAGATACAGTCCAGCATAGCCTTCAGGTAATATATACAGCCCAAAGCAGCCTCCAGGTAATATATACAGCCCAGCATAGCCTCTAAATAACATATATAGCCCAAGACAGCCTCCAGGTAATATATAAGCACCCCCTATTTCCCTTTGTTTCATAATGCTCTCCCCCATATGTGGTCTACTTTTGGCATAGTGTTTCTTGCCCTATGTGGCCCCCCAGTTTATGTTGCATCTCACCATGTGGCCCCCCAGCTTATGCTGCTTCTCCCCTATGTTGGCCACCCGATTCATGTTTCTTCTCCCCCCATGAGCAGCCCCATTCATGAGCAGCCAAGCATCTCCCCCAGGGACCCCCTCATTCATGAGCAGCCATGCTTCTCCCCAGGGGCTCCCTATTCATGAGCAGCCAAGGCCATGCTTCTCCCCAGGCCAGGGGCCCCCATTTATGAGCACCCAGGCCATGCTTCTCTCCACGCCAGGGCCCCCGCAGCGCTCCACATGGTAAATTTTAATAGGTAAATAGCCATACCTCCCAACTTTTGAAGAAGGGAAAGAAGGACAAAGGCTGCAGCGCACTGCTGCAAATTTTAGGTCACGCCCCTGACTACACTAATTTTGTGACTAGCCACACCCATGTCCACACCCAACTGCACCCATTTAGCACTGCTGATCACACTGACTGGTACTGGGGCATAGTGGCTGGCATTATGGGCACAGTGGCTGGTACTGTGGGCACACTGACTGGTACTAAGGAAAAGAAAGAAAACAGAGAGAGAGAAAAAAGAAAATAGAGAGAGAAAGAAAGAAAGGAGAGTGAAAGAGAAAGAAAGAACAGAGAGAGAAACAACAGAGAGTAGAACAGAGAGAGAAAGAAGAAAGAACAGAGAGAGAAAGAAAGAGGGGAAAGAAAGAACAGAGAGCGAAAGAAAGAACAGAGAGAGAGAAAGAAAGAGGGGAAAGAAAGAACAGAGAGCAAAAGAAAGAACAGAGAGAGAAAGAAAGGGAAAGAAAGAAAGAAAGAAAGAAAGATAGAAAGAAAGAAAGAAAGAAAGAAAAAGAAAAGAAAAATAAAGAGGGCAAATAAAGAAAGAACAGAGAAAAAGAAAGAAAGAGAAAGAAAGAAAGAAAGAAAGAAAGAAAGAAAGAAAGAAAGAAAGAAAGAAAGAAAGAAAAAACACAAAGAAAGAAAGCTGGGACTGAAAAAAAGAACAGAGAGAGAGAAAGAAAGAGGGGAAAGAAAAAAAGAACAGAGAAATAAAGAAGGGAAAGAAAAAAAGAACAGAGAGAGAAAGAAAGAGGGGAAAGAAAGAACACAGAGAAAGAAAGCGGGGACAGAAAAAAAGAACAGAGAGGGAGAAAGAAAGAGGGGAAAGAAAGATCAGAGAGAGAACAGATAGATAGAAAGAAAGAACAGAAAGAGACAAAAAAAGGGGAAAGAAAGAACAGAGAGAAAGAAAGAGGGGAAAGAAAAAAGAAAGAACAGAGAGAGAAAGAAAGAAGGGAAAGAAAGAACAGAGAGAGAGAGAAAGAGGGAACAGGAAAAAAGAACAGAGGGAGAGCGAAAAAAATAAAGAGGGGAAAGAAAGAAAGAATAGAGAGAGAAAGAAAAAGAAAGAAAGAAAGAGGAAGTAAGAACAGAGAGAAAAAGAAAGGAAGAGGGAAGAAAGAACAGAGAGAGAGAGAAAGAAAGAGAAAAAATGAAAGAAAGAACAGAGAAAGAGGGGAAAGAAAGAAAGAACAGAGATAGAGCGAAAGAAAGATGGGAAAGAAAGAACAGAGAGAGACAGAAAAAGAACAGAGAGAGAGAAAGAAAGAAGTAAAGAAAGAAAGAACAGAGAGAAAGAAAGAGGAAAGAAAGCAAGAGAGGGGAAAGAACGAACAGAGAAAGAAAGAACAGAGAGAGAAAGAAAAAAAAGAAAGATTAGAGAGAGAAAGAAAGAACAGAGAGAGAGAAAGAAAAAGAGAGGGAAAGGCAGAACAGAGACCGAGAAAGAAAAAGAAAGAAAGAAAGAAAGAAAGAAAGAAAGAAAGAAAGAAAGAATCTAGATACCATAGCAGTCCGGCTCCCATTGTAATGCCCACCTGAGCCTCCCAGTGCAGGACATAGCATGATCCGCACACATGGTCGGCATCCCTGATTCCAAGGTGATTCTGCTGTCCGCGCTGTCGAAGGAGGACATGGTGATGGATCTGAAGCATTCCTGGTTCCGTCACAATCGCCTCATGAAATTACCTCATTTCAGGTCAGCTTCCAGCACATCACTTCCGGTGGAATGTCATGTGCGAGTTTTAAAGTGCTCCTCGGGGCTCCGACATGTACTCCTGTGTCCGTGGGAAAAGCCCACTTTGTATGCCTCATACACACACGCGGCTCCGCTCCGTACACCAAGTACACACATGACTCCGCTCCGTACACACGCGGCTCCACTTCCCACACCTCGTACACATGCGATTCCGCTCCGTACACCTCATACACACGCGGCTCCGCTCCGTACACCTCGTACATACGCGGCTCCTCTCCGTACACCTCGTACATACGCGGCTCTGCTCCGTACACCTCGTACACACGCGGCTCCGCTCCCCACACCTCGTACAAAAGAAACCAGAGGTGGGGGCACCACAGTCAAATAACAATGGCGGGATCTAACCTAGGCCTATACTGAGGAACTATATTAAACACAGAAAAAAGGAATAGGCCATACAGAAGGGGATCACCGCAAGCGAGAAATTAGCGTTTTAGGAAAAGATTTTTATTGGACATAAATAAACCAACACAGACATTTAAAAACATTAAAAAGTCACCTGTGTGACATAGCTACAACAGTTATAGGCTCATAATAAAGCCAACAACCTATGGCAACACTCCAGATTGGTTATAAAGATGGTGTAACAGCCAGATAATCATATAAACAGCATACCAAATGACAGCTAAAAATGTAAAAAGTGCCTCCAAGGAATGCAGATGTGAATATATTATACTTTTTTGAACCAGACAGAAATACCAAAAAAAGGCCACATAGTCCAGATGGCATAAATGTTGAAAGGTTTAAATGATAGCCAAGGAGAAAAAAGTGGTCACCAAAGACATCAAATGCCTATCAATAAGAGTACATATAGGTTCAAAGAGGAATCGATATATATGTTCAAACCCTAGGACAACAGTTTTAGGCACGCAAGCGTTAAAATTGCAGGCTGAAAAGACCACCCATGTATTAGAGCATGGAGTGGTGATACCAAATAGAGAGACCCATGTGGAGTGGAGCCAGGTGAAATAGCTAAGCGACGCATGTCGCCACCCGCAGTGGCTTCGTCAGGATTAGTAAATACAGTTTATCCATGTCCTTAAATATAATCAATAATTGAGCAATAGCGCACATTTAATTAATTACCCCCACGCTAGCCGGGTAAGTGGCGCAGCTGTGCGCTATTGCTCAATTATTGATTATATATAAGGACATGGATAAACTGGCTATCATTTAAACCTTTCAACATTTATGACATCTGGACTATGTGGCCTATTTTTGGTATTTCTGTCTGGTTCAAAAAAGTATAATATATTCACATCTGCATTCCTAGGAGGCACTTTTTACATTTTCAGCTGTCATTTGGTATGCTGTTTATATGATTATCTGGCTGTTACACCATCTTTATAACCAATCTGGAGTGTTGCCATAGGTTGTTGGCTTTATTATGAGCCTATGACTGTTGTAGCTATGTCACATAGGTGACTTTTTAATGTTTTTAAATGTCTGTGTTGGTTTATTTATGTCCAATAAAAATCTTTTCCTAAGACGCTAATTTCTCGCTTGCGGTGATCCCCTTCTGTATGGCCTATTCCTTTTTTCTGTGTTTAATACCACATCTCGTACACACGCGGCTCCGCTCCGTACAGATGCGGCTCCGCTCCGTACAGACGCGGCTCCGCTCCGTACACCTCGTACACACACGGCTCCGCTCCGTACACCTCGTACACACACGGCTCCACTCCATACATCTCGTACATGCGTGTCTTCGCTCCGTACACCTGAAACACACACAGCTCTGCTACAGCCACACTGTAAAACCTTCCTGACCCCACACAGAAACTTTACCTCATCCAGACAAGCACCATGACAACCAGCGCAGCAGAGTCCTGCAGAGTACAGACAGACACGGAGCCTCAGGTCCCTGATCATGTGACCCCTGACTCCTCTCCTCTCACAGGTCCTGTGCGCACAGAACACATAGCCCAGCCATATAGATACGGAGGCCCCTGATCATGTGACCCCTGACTCCTCCCCTCTCACAGGTCCTGCACACACAAAATACGCAGCCCAGCCTCATAATTGCAGGGCAGGCTGCAATGGGTCTATCGGCTCAGTGCAATGCAGGAAAAATAGAATCCGGGCGTGACACGGGAGGAGGGGGGCGTCAAAAACAGGACTGTCCCACGGGAATCGGGAGGTTGGGAGCCATGAATTAGCTATGCGGTGCTGGAGGCTGGAAGGGCCCCCTCTCCCCTGGGGACCCTGTTCAATGAACAGGCTGCACGGGCGGTAGGTCCGCCCCTGGTATGGAGATGCTGGGAGTTGTTGTTGCCAACCGTCATCAGACTGCAGACCATACAAGAACCACAATACTGATATGACATAGTCAGTATCACAAATAAACATTTACATTCGGCAATCTTATAAGTGGCATCTTTCTGACTGGAGCCATTCTATTTCTTTTCTTCTCCATCCGATCCAGATGCCATCAAGATATTTCACAGCATGATTTATAATGCTCTGGTCTAAAAAATATTTGCCTCTCTCTGTGCCACTGAATAATTGCCATTCACTGTTCTCCCTGCACAAAGTCTGACTAAAACACTGTCCCTCTTGTGGTACATGCAATTCACACTGTCCTCTTTATTCCATACTTGACTCCTCTTCACAATGTCCCCTTACACTGTGTCCTCCCTATACTGCCCAGTCTCTATACTGGGCACACTACCCACCCCTCTGCATGTTGACCATTTCATACTGTGCCTTCACACTGTCCCCTGTGTGGCTGCCTCTCTATACTGCTCTCCACACTTCCCAGTCTCTACACTGTGCCCCCTCACACTTTTCTCCTCTGCACTGTCTCCTCAAACTTTTCTCCCCATCCTGTCTCTCACACATTTGTCCTTTCATACTGTCCCCTCTTCATATTGCCTGCACCACACTACCAGTCTCTATATTGTGCACCTTCACATTCCACCCCAATACTATCTCCTTACACATTTTTCCCCCATACTGTCCATTCACACAATTCCCCCCATGCTGTCTCCTCACATGTTTACCTGGGGGGTGGCAAAATGCCACTGCCAAGGAGAAACCGTGGACTGTCACTATAGGCAGCCCGATTGCACACCCCTGGCAGCTGTGCCTAGGGTAAATGCCCTGTGTGCCCCCTAGACACGCCCCATGTCCGATCTTCTATAAATGCACTCGGTAGTTAGCTACTTCTTAGTGCATAACTATCATTTCAACTACCCCCCCCCTTTGTATAGAGATACTTGACACTATGGTCTTGAGTCATTTCAGTATTTTTGCTAGAGTTCTGGCATAAAGCACTTTGACAAGTTGCAGAATTTTTCTACAACTTTGTGTTGTGCAAAAATTTTGCAACTTTTAGCATTTTCACTCCAGTTTTAACCAGATCTTCCAAAGTACTTGAAGCATGGATGGGAAGGGGTGCAGGAAGCATCCCGTCAAATTTTTCAAATGTTAAACCGCTTTAGTGGTGTAGCTTATGCCAGAAATGTACTCCAGTAGCATTTCTAGCAGGATTAACAGAGGCACATGCCAGTGATAAGATGTGCAGAATTCATTAAGTGATGTGCACCTCCATTTGAACTCGATGCATTTGACTTCTGCACGCCAATTGTTAAGACTGGTGTACCAAATGGTCTAAAATAATTTGGACCTAATATCTCCTCTTGGTGCATGTGTGCCTTTTCATTTTGTGAATAATTTTTAACCCTGTTTAATCTTTACAAGTTTCAATAAAGTATGTTTTTATATTGTTTAAACTTTGTTCTTAGCCTGTTTTTAATAGTTTTTTTTCTGTGCTGTTTTTTCTGTAGTTATGTAATTTGAGCAATGCCTCATTTATTCCGTATTTTCACACATCCCAGACTCTCTTACATGTCACAGACTAAATGATAATTCATATGGTTTATACTTTTCACGATTTTTTAGTGGAGTGTCATTTCATAACCCAGTGCTAGAACTTTTACCAATGAAAACATACTTTAAGATGTCAGTGGAAAGACTGCAGAATAGCTCCTTCAAAGTACCCTGAAGCTGATATATTATGACTAATGACATCACAACAGGGTGACACTCAATATTACAGCCAAATTACTGTACTGCAAGGATTTAGACATTTTCAGAGTGAAGTGCATAATTTTCCCTTGTAAGAAAGTGATACTCAGGGGTAATGCATCAATTAACTTTGTAGCACTGATCAAGTTTAATTATTCTCCTTTTTGAGTGTTGGTATAATAAAGATATTGACTTCTATGTATGAGCATAAAGAAGATTAACTATATTATTATACTATAGAAAATTTGCATATGTATCTACAGTTGCTTCAATGAGCACAATACTTCAGTATGTGAATTATGTTCTCTTTCTAAGTGGACATGAAAATGCAGAGAAAATGAGCGGTAACTGTGTCCTGAGGAACACATACAATGTTATCGGCTACAGACAGGAGCAGGAGAATCATATTTCCATTATTAGAGTGGATAAAATAGAATTTCAGAATACATTCCATTTTTATCCAATTAATCTGAGTTATTCCAAGTATATTATATCAAGTGAGATTGGAAAACTTTTATTTGGAATTATCAAGCATTTTTAAAGGAAAGTTCCCCTTTCTGTTAGCAGAACACAGTGTATTATGAATGTCATCATTGCCTTGGTGCCTGCTGGAGCCTAATGGCCCCTCTACTGTACCACACAGGAAGGCGACTATATTCCAAATAGCATTTGTATTTCTGGAGGCTTATTTTGTATTCCACACCAACAGTACAAGAAAGGCAGAGAAGGTTTGAATGGAAGGTAGCTTTAAGTTTTTTTGTTAGATTTTTTTTGTAAATTTTAGTGTTCATTTTTTTAAATGTTTATATCATTGTCTGATATCCTGAAATTATTGATCACTCAAGGCACTAAACCTATTAATGACTGACTACAAGACAGCCAATTTAATCTGAGGAAGAAATCAAATTGATTTTGAAATGCGTTGTTGTTTGACGTATTTTTACACCTTCTCATCCTTGTCTTTATTATGACAGTGTTCACCACAATATTTTTTTTTTTTTTCCTTCACTTTTTTGCCTCACAATTGTATTAATAGACTGACACTTCCAACGAGAGTTATATATTTATACATACAGTGGTGTGAAAAAGTGTTTGCCACGTTCATGATTTCCTATTACTTTGCATGATAGTCTTACTGTATCAGATCACCAAACAAATGTAAATATTAAACAAATACAGCTCAAGTGAACACAAAATTCATTTTTAAATTCAGGTCTTTATTATTAAGGGAAAAAGAAATCCAAAGCTACAGGGCCCTGTGTGAAAAAGTTATTCCACCCCCCACTTAAAACATAAATGAACTGTGTTTTATCACATCTTTGGGAAGCTGAGTTCATGTTCCTTAACCACACCCAGGCATGATTACTACCACACTTGTTTTCAATTAAGAAATCACTTAAATAGGACCTGCCTGGCAAGATCCTCAAAAGCTAGACATCATGACGTGATCCAAAGAAATTCTGGAACAAATGAGAAACAAAGTAATTGAGATCTATCAGTCTGAAAAAGGATATAAAGTTTTGGGACTCCAGTGAACCAAAGTGAGAGCCATTATCCACAAATTGCAAAAACATGGAACAGTGGTGAACCTTCCCAGGAGTGGCCGGCCAAACAAAATTACCCCCAAGAGATCAGTGACGACTCATCCATGAGGTCACAAAAGACCCCACAACAACATTCTAAGAACTGCAGGCCTCACTTGCCTCAGTTAAAGTCAGTGTACATGACTCCACTATGAGGAAGACTGGGAAAAATGGCCTGCATGGTAGAGTTCCAAGACAAAAACCACTGCTAAGCAATAAGAACATAAAGTCTTGTCTCTGTTTTGCCAGAAAACATCTTGATGATCTCAAAGACTTTTGGGAGAATACTCTGTGGACTGATGAGACAAAAGTGGAACTTTTTGGAAGATGTATGTCCTATTACATCTAGCATAGAAGTAACACTGGATTTCAGAAAAGGAACATCATGCCAACAGTAAAATATGATGATGATGATAGTGTGATGGTCTGGGGCTGTTTTGCTGCTTCAGGACCTGAAAGACTTGCTGTGGTAAATGGAACCATGAATTCTGCTCTCTACCAAAAAGTCCTGAAGAAGAATGTCCTGCCATTTGTTTGTGACCTCAAGCTGAAGTGCACTAGGGTTAGGCAGCAGGACAATGATCCAAAACACACCATCACGTCCACCTCTGAATGGCTTAAGAAGAACAAAATTAAGACTTTGAAGTGGCATCAAAGTCCTGACCATAATATGATTGAAATGTTGTGGCAGGATGTTAAAAAGGCGGTTCATGCTCGGAAATAGAGATAAGCGAACTTGTTCGAAAAACCTTTGCTAATCTCAAATTCAGCACCAACATAGCATATTTGGATTCATGTTCTTTTTCCTGAGCATTTTTCCTCAAATTCGGCAACATTCGGTCAAAAATTGGGAAATGATCACATTTCCACGAATGCTTTTGGTTTGACTTTGTCTAGGATAGTGGTGCTGTATGATGAGCTGGGGGAACATGTTTTATGAGTGGATGGGGGTGTTAAGATCAGAGTGGTGGAGTGTAATTTTTTTTTTCTTAACAACTTAATGTGTTTACATTCCGGCAGCCAATCAGGGTGCAGAAACCACCCAAAACTAACTGACACAAATGCTTCTGTGATTGGCTGCTGAAGTCACATGTCCATCTCCACATAAAAAGCGGACTTCTTGTTTTTCTGGTGTCTTTTTTTCAGTGTAACAGCACAGAGAGGCTTTTCCTGCTGCTGCAAGTGAACTTGTCATTTAGTTATATAAGATCCTGACCTGTGTGAAATCAATCTTCCAGCATCTAACTAGATTGTGCTAAAATTGTGTAACACTCAGGATGCCCCATTTACTAATCCATATCACCTAGGCTAAATCCAAATTGTTTGGGCTAAAACTGTGTTGCAGTCAGAAATCAGGAAGCCCCATTTGCTAATCTAAATCATTAGGTCTAAAGCCCCTGTCACACACAGCGATCTCACTAGCGAGATCGCTGCTGAGTCACAAGTTTTGTGACGCAATAGCAATCTCACCAGCGAGAAGCGAGATCGCTGTGTGTGACACTTATCAGCGACCGGCCCCCCTGCCGGGTATCGCTGATCGTGCTGGAATGGCCTGGACATTTTTTTGATCATTGGTCTCCCGCTGGCCAGCGCGCATCGCTGCATGTGGCAGGTGGGAGACCAGCGATCAGCGAGCTGGACGCTGGTAACCAAGGTACACATCGGGTTTCTAAGCGCCGCGCGGCGCTTAGAAACCCGATGTGTTCGTTTAATACCAGCGCGCTGGTGCAAGGAGCTGGTAACCAAGGTAAACATCGGGTTTCTAAGCACCGCACAGCACTTAGAAACCCGATGTTTACCTTGGTTACCAGCTCACTGCACCAGCGCGCTGGTATCTTAACGTACACTGCGGGTAACTAAGCGACGTGCGTCGCTTGTTACCCACGTGTCGCTGTCCTGATCGCTGCTGAGATCTGCCTGTTTGGCAGCTCATCAGCAATCATGTAGCAACACACCAGCGATCCTGACAAGTTCATATCGTTGTCGGGATCGCTGGTGAGTCGCTATGTGTGACGGGCCCTAAAGCCCTCGTTACACTAAACGATCTCCCAGCGATCCTACCAACGATCCGACTTGATGGGATCACTGGGACATCGTTAGGCTGATCGCTGGTGAGCTGTCAAATAGACAGCCCCAGCGATCAGGACCAGCGATACTGGACGCTGGTTTCTGATGTAAACGTCAGGTATCCAGGAGCAGCGCGACTCCTGGATACCCGCTGTTTACCTTGGAAACCGGCATACACGCTGGTTTCCAAGGTAAACATCGGGTATCTAGGAGCCATGCAACTCCTGGATACCCGACGTTTACCTTGGAAACCAGCGTGTACCGGTTTCCGGTACACCGGTTTCCAAGGTAAACCCGATGTTTACATTAGAAACCAGCGTCCAGTGTCGCTGATCGCTGGTCTCTCGCTGCCACACGCAGCGATGCGTGCTGGGCAGCGGGCGACCAGCGATCGAAAAACGGCCCAGGCCGCTCGAGCACGATCAGCAATAACTGGCAGGGGGGCCAGTCGCTGATCCCCATCACACACAGCGATCTCACTGGCGAGATCGCTGATGTGTCACAAAATCAGCGATCTCGCTAGTGAGATCGCTGTGTGTGACGGGACCCTAAGAGTGTTTTTCAGGCACACTATCTAAGAAAATAAATAGTGATTGTTCATTTAATGATATGTCTGGGCCTAAGGTTGTGAAATAGCAGGCTAAAAGAGGTGAAAGGTACATGCAACATGAGTGGGAAAAAGCGAGGTTGTGGTGGAAGTGGGAATAGGCTTGTTGAGCGATGTGTATATGGGTTAAATGTTATTGAAAGCTCAACTAAACAAACACCGTCTCGTCCTATCCAAAGACAACATCTGTTATGAGACGGGCTACTTGACTCCCTTTCTTTGGCAGCCACACAGCAGGCCACCTTACAGATGAGGGTTAGAAAAAGCATGTGTTCCAGTGGATGACAAGCTCTGCATCAAGTAACCTCTCCTCCTCTTCTTCCACCTTAACATCACACACAGTACAATCCTCAGAGGTGGTACCACAATCACCCTTATTTCACCCCGAGTAACAAATTTCCATCCGCCCAACTGACTGTGGGAGCCACAGATGGGCCAGTCTGCAGAGCTGTTCACATATTCTATTCCATGGGCATCAGAGGTCTGCTCCAAAGACACACAGAATCAAGAGGAGGAAAGCATCTGCACCGATGCCCACAGTTTTTACTGTGAGATCTGGTGCCGGACGAAGTAGAATCTAGACCTTCGTCATCAGAAGTTAACCCTGACAGGTGGAGGTAATAATGATGAGACTCAGATACCGGAGGCACACGCGGTCTTAACTGTGCTGTCAGAGCAGGAAGAGGAGGAGAGTGACACTCAGGGCAAGGAGTGGGAAAACAGAGAGGATGACAATGAGGTTGTAGATCCCACTTGTAATGCCTGCTGCAGCGCAGTCGCACACAATCTCCACCAGGGAGTGCAAGTGAAGGAAAATAGGTACACTCACAGAGAAAACACAGAGCAGCAGGCAGGAGCCACTAGGTGGTGGAGGAGTAGTCAGAAAAGCCGGGTCAGCAACAGAGAAGGAGCAAAGTACCAGAGGTCACAGCAATACACATGGTCAAAAACAAGCCAAAGAAGTCAGAGCAGGTCGGGAGCAGGAAAGCCAGAAACAGAAGACAATCAAACATGTCAGGGGACAAGCCGAGTCAAATACCAAGAGGTCACAATGCCGAGAGCGAGTACTACAAAGACCAAAGTCACTGGGAAAAAGAGCAATGGGAACTAGGTAAACGGGAAGAGGACAAATCAGGGTATAACGGGGTCAGCTGCTCAAGCCAGAGACTGGAACTATAACTGACACCACTTGCAGGTAACAGCAGGCTAAACTAGCAAGACAAATACCAAAACTAGGCAGGGAAGATTAACCCCTGCATGACCATCCCAGGGAGAGAATAATCAGAAACAAACCCCAGACTACATCATGACACCACTTGGTGTGATCTACAACCTCATCGTGGAGGTGCCTGCTGTTTTTGTTTCACTGGGAACACCACAGCTTTCTCAATCCACCATAACATTTCCACCTGCACATCACTCACAGTCCAGCAGTTCGTCCTGTTCACCCTACTCCATCCTCTCCCAGCACAGCAGCCGTCCCTTGGTCTCATAGTTGTGGTCACATAAAATAATGTTTGCGGGGATAGAGCATGTTGAAAATCCACTATGAGGAGGCATTTGGAACAGATTGCTTTTGCAGAGAAGCAGAATGGATTTTAGACATCGAAGCACAAGGTACTCTAGGTTTGAATTACAGTGGATACAGAGAGTATTCAGACCTCTTTAAATTTTTCACTCATTATTTCATTGCAGCCATTTGGTAAATTCAAAAAAGTTCATTTTTTTTCTCATTAATGTACACTGCGCCCCATCTTGATTAAAAAAAAACAGAAATGTAGAATTGTTTGCAAATTTATTAAAAAAAAAAAATTGAAATATCATATGGTCATAAGTATTCAGAACCTTTCCTCAGACACACATATTTAAGTCACATGCTGTCCACTTCCTTGTGATCCTCCTAGAGATGTTTCTATTCCTTCATCGGAATCCAGCTGTGCTTAATTAATCTGATAGGACTTGTTTTGTAAAGGCACACACCTGTCTATATACAGTAAGTCCTCACAGCTCACAATGCATGTCAGACCAAATGAGAATCATGAGGTCAAAGGAACTGGCCAAGGAGCTCAGAGACAGAATTGTAGCATGGCACAGATATGGCCAAGGCTACAAAAGAATTTCTGCACTACTCAAGGATCCTCAGAGAACAGTGGCCTCCATAATCCTTAAATGGAAGAAGTTTGGGACCACCAGAAGTCTTCCTAGACCTGGCCGTCCAGTCAAACTGAGCAATCGTGGGAGAAGAGCCTTGGTGAGAAAAGTGAAGAAAAACACCAAGATCAATATGGCTGAGCTCCACAGATGCAGTAGGGAGATGGGAGAAAGTTCCACAAAGTCAACTATCGCTGCAGCCCTCCACCATTCAGGGCCTTTATGGCAGACTGACCCAACGGAAGCCTCTCCTCAGTGCCAGATATATGAAAGCCCTCATAGAGTTTGCTAAAAAACCATGAAGATTCTCTGGTCTGATGAGATGAAGATAGAACTTTTTGGTGATAATTTTAAGCAGTATGTGTGGAGAAAACCAGGCACTGCTCATCACCTGCCCAATACATGATGGTGGAAGCTTCATGCTATGGGGGTGTTTTTCAGCTGCAGGGACAGGATGACTGGTTGCAATTGAAGGAAACATGAATGCGGCCAAATACAGAGATATCCTCTTCCAGAGGGCTCTGGACCTCAGACTTGGCCAAAGGTTCACCTTCCAACAAGACAATGACTCTAAGCACACAGTTAAAGTAACAAAGGAGTGGCTTCAGAACAACTTTGTAACCATTTTTTACTGGCCCAGCCAGAGCATTGACCTAAACCCAATTGAGTATCTCTGGAAAGAATTGAAAACGGCTGTCCACCAACGTTTACCATCCAACCTGATGGAACTGGAGAGGATCTGTAAGGAAGAATGGCAGATGATCCCCAAATTCAGGTGTGAAAAATTTGTTGCATAATTCTCAAAAAGACTCATGGCTGTACTAGCTCAAAAGAGTGCTTCTACTGAATACTGAGCAAAGGGTCTGAATACTTATGATCATGTGATATTTCAGTTTTACTTTTTAATAAATTTGAAAAAAATTCTACATTTCTGTTTTTTTAGTCAAGATAGGTTGCAGAGTGTACATTAATGAGAAAACAAAAGAACTTTTTTGAATTTACCAAATGGCTGCAATGAAACAAAGAGTGAACAATTTAAAGGGGTCTGAATACTTTCCGTATCCACTGTACAAGTTAGATCTGTCTTTTTTTTATGACATGTTTTTTCTTTGTGCACTTGCGTGATATATAATCATGTTAATTATATTCACCTAATCGTTCACTTCCCCCACTGGTATAAAGGAAATGAATGTGATCTCACTTAGTAACATGAACCAGTAGAAGCAGAACCTAGCGCGAAACGTGCGTTGAACTACATGTCTCTCTTTTTATTTTTCCTGCACCTGCTGCCACAATGTTAGCACTTTTTTTGCACAAATGTTATCTGTACAACACTGAAAATGAAAAAGGACTGAATTTCTCCAAAAGTGGGGTGAGTGCTGATTTGTCTCTCATTTTACTACAGCCAGAATAATTTGTTTCATGTTTGTGCACCACCCTTCATTCGGATTTGAGAGGTAGCAAGTTCATAACTTACAGATCCCAAAATACTGGTGAAAGAGGTCTTACTTTTGATGCTCCAACTCTTTGTAGTTATATATTACTTATTAATAAAATAATGTTTCCTCCTACACAAGCCAAAGCTAAGAGTTTGAACTCCACGATCATCAATCTGTTGGCCAAGGAAATGCTGTCTTTCCACCTGGTGGATACAGACAGTTTACGAAAGCTGATAGTTGTCACAGTCCCTCAGTACCAGTTGCGCAGTTGCCATTACAGTCTAAGAAAGCTGTGCTTGCTTTACACCAGCATTTTGCAGACAACATCACCGGTTCCCTGAGAAAATCTATGCCTGCCAGGGTGCATTTCACCACTGATACCTTGACAAGCAAACATGGGCAGGGGCATTTGACTGGGCACTGGGTGACTCTGGTGGTTGTCGGGGCAGGCGGGCAAGGGTCTGCTCCACAAGTCTTGCAATCCTTAAGGCTTGCAGGGCAAAACTCTGTATCTATCACTTTCTCTACTGCTTCTGACTCCTCCACCTCCTCTAGGGTCTCCACCTGGACCCTCAACCTCTCCCTTAATGAGACACATGTTCCAACAGTGCAGGCAGTATCCCCCCACCTCCATACTGCACAGCCAGGGTTCACCGCAATCAGACAGTGTTTAAAGTAATATGCCTTGGAGATCGCAGTCACACAGCTCAAAAGTTGTGGACAGAGCAACATTTTGGGTTTCCTGACCATGGAATGAATCACCTGTATGATGGACTCCTTGCTAGAGATGGGTTGCATCTTAGGCTAGGTTCACATTTGTGAATGGCTGAGCTGCGGAGGGCTGCGGACTTCCTCTGTGAAGCTCTGCCCACTGCCGCTCCTCCTCTGGTCAGCTCCGCCTATGTCTGCATGCGGCCTGCATATCTATCATTAACATTGGGTACGCAGGCTGTGTGGATGTATGTGGATGCCTTCACATGCGTCGTTTTGACGATGCGGCGACCGCATCAAATTGCAACATGTAGCGTTCGACGTGGGTCACCACATCGTCAAAACAACGCATGCAGAGGTATCCAAATACATCCACATGACCTGCGTACCCCATGTTAAAGATAGGTACGCAGGCTATATGTAGACGTAGGCAGAGCTGACCAGAGGAGGTGTGGCAGTGGGCGTAGCTTCACGGAGGAAGTCCGCAGCCCTCCGCAGTTTGGCCATCCGCAAATGTGAACCTAGCCTTACAAAAACAGAAAAACAAATATTTGGTAGACACCTTGCTACACTCATCAAGAGAGCTTTAAGCTAGAGCAATATGTAAGGAGAAATATATGGCCAGGAAGACATATGCAGCTAATGAATTCTTTTGAGAACCCTGCTATTAGAAGAAGTGGCAAGGAAGAACAAAAACAAGAAACTCTGAACTCTGACTACAAACTAAAATGTGTCTATACAAATGTACAGAGCATGGGAAACAAGAAGAATTGGAACTGCTAACAGAGGAAGAGAGATATTATGTCATAGGCATCACTAAAACTTGGTTGGATGATACATATGCTTGGAATACAAACCTTGAAGGCTACAAATTATTTATTAGAAACAGGATTAACAAGAAGGGAGGAGGTGTTGGATTTTATGTTATGAAAGCGTGTATCTCCACTGAGTTTTAAGCTTCAGAGACTGGTAGCTCTGTAGAAACTACAGGAGAGAAGAACAGAAATTACACTATTGTAGGTGTTTACCATAGGTCACCTGGACAGTCTGAAGATATGGATGCACACTTTTTACATCAGATGTTTCTGTTCTCAAAAAAGTACAACATAGTGATCATGGGAGAGTTTAGCTATCTAGATATTTTTTGGAAATCTTTCTCAGGCAAAAGTACTAGATCCAGAAAATTCTTATTTTCGCTTGCTGACAACTTTACCTTTCAAAAGGTAGAAGAAAGAACAAGAGGATCTGCAATTTTGGACCTAATTCTTACCAACAGTGAGGAGATGGTTGAGGAAGTAAAGGTGGCTGGAAACTTAGGAAGCTGCGATCATGCTATTCTAGAATTTTGGATTACAAGAAGAGGAAGAGCAGCAATAACTCAGACTTCAAGGCTGGACATCAGAAAGGCAGATTTTAATGGACCCAGAAATAGAATAGGAAAGATCCAATGGCTCGATGTTAGAGATGGGCAGACACCGGGATGTTTGGGTCTGGCGGGTTCGGCTGAACAGTTACAAAATGTTCGGATTCGGGTACAGAAACAGTACCCGAATCCGGACCCCATTCACTTGAATGGGGGACTCAAACATCCAGTTTTTGCAACGCTGTCATATGCAATACAGTGCGGCAAACACTGCTTCTGATCGGCGGTGAAATCATCCCCGCCAGTCAGAGAGCCGCTGTTCCCATGCTTTCAAAACACAGTGTGAGCGCTCAGCTGTGATCGGAGGTATAAAATTTACCTCTGATCACTGGTGTCAGCTGATTGGACTACAGCTCCCATCATCCGACCCCTGCTGCCGCTAATAACAGTGAGGCAGGAGTGTATTTATTAGCCGGCTCCTGCGTTTCTCTGCTTCCGAAACGTACGTTGGGCTTCTCACTGCGCCAGATGTCTAGTGTCCTCTCTTAGGTATGAGTACTACATTTCAAATCTAACTTTCTAACCCTTTACTGGGTAGCTGACTGTCTAGGGATTTTACCATTTATGCTGTAATGATTGGTCGGCAGCCTATTATACATGGGTATATGTCTTATCATGTACACACATCTTGGGGATACTATTCATCTTTGTGCTTTTTTTGTGTCACTCCTGCTATGCCATTATGCCATTTTTTATCTGTGTCTTTAATAAAGATCTGTGATATTTCTATTTACCCTGGATGTTCATCCACTGGTTTTTTCCTTTGTTTCTTTATAAGGCTACAGTTAGGTGGTTTCATAACTGGCTCAGTTATCGTACTCAAAAAGTAGTAATAAATGGTTGCACATCCAATTGGAAAAGTGTTTCAATGCTCTGTCCTGATACAGTGTTGATCAACATTTTTATAAATGATCTAGGTAAGGGAACTGAAGGTAAACTAATCAAATTGCAGATGATGCAAAGCTAGGAGGGATAGCTAACACTAGAGAAGACAGAGAAAGGATTCAGAAGGACATAGATAAGTTTGAACAATGAGCAGCGACTAATAGAATGGTACTTAACAGGGAAAAATGCAGGATTCTACCTCTGCAAGAAAGCCAAAAATGAGATTTACAGAATAAGAGGACTAGACCTAAGCAAAGGCATGTGTGAAAAAGACTTTGGTATACCAATAGATCACAGACTACACATGAGTTAACAGTGTGATGCAGCAGCAAAAAAGGCAAGCACAGTTCTAGGATGTATTAAGAGAAGCATAAATTCTAGGTAACATGAAGAAATTACCCCCCTCTACTCATTCTGTGTCAGACCTGAATTGGAATACTGTGTCCAGTTCTGGGCACCACATTTTAGAAAAGACATTGATAAATTGGAGCAAGTTCAGAAAAGAGGTACCAGGATGGTAAGCAGACTGCAAAGTATGTCCTACGAGGAACAGTTAAAGGACCTGGGAATGTTTAGCTCACAAAAAAGAAAGCTAAGAGGAGACTTAATAGCTGTCTACAAATATCTGTAAGGATATCACAGTGTAAAGGGACCAGCATTATTCTCATTTGCACATGAAAAAATGAGAAGCAATGGAATGAAACTGCAAGGGAGAAGATACAGATTAGATATTATAAAAAGATTTTGACAGTGAGGGTGATCAATGAGTGGAACAGGCTGCCACGAGAGGTGGTGAGTTCTCCTTCAATGGAAGTCTTCAAACAGAGGCTGGACAGACATCTGTCTGAGATGGTTTAGTGAATCCTGAATTGAACAGGGGGTTGGACATAATGACCCTTGAGGTCCCTTCCAACTCTAACATGCTATGATTCTATAACCGCTATCCAGGCCGAGTTAGAGCAATGGCTATCTTCACTAAACCTGGATCCAGAAAAGCCGTGTGTGATAATGGTGCAAACCTGGTATAGGCTCTATGCCAGAACAACCTCACATGTGCCTTGGATGGCTCACATCCTCAACCTAGTGGTAAAGCAATTTCTCTGGCCTAACCCAGGTTGGATGTGCTGATGCAGAAAGCGCGGTTGCTGTGTGCTCACTTCCGCTATTTGCATCACGCAGGTCTTCAACTTGCATCACTACAGAGTTCTTTCGGCCTACCGGTTAACCATTTGATTTGCTATGTGCCCCCACTCTGCACATGTTGCAGCAACTGTGGCAGCAGCGATGATCCCTGATTCAGCATGTCCTTTTGCATAGCCTGGACAAACATAGTATGGACGTTGTGCAAATCAAGCTTGCGGAGTGGGCACAGATGAAGGACCTCTGCACCCTTCTGCATAGTTTTGAAATGACTACTAAGATGGTTAGCGCTGACGATGCCATCTTCAGCATCACTATTCCAGTCATCTACATGCTGGAGCACACTTTGAATAGTCTGCAGGAGGAGGTGGTGATCCCAGAGAAATAGGTGGAAGCAGAGTAGGATACGGAAGAGATAACAATATCTCTAAGTTCTGGACTGTTGTCGCACAGGTGGGTGCCATGGGAGGGTGGTTTACAGCGAAGGAGGCTTATGGTACCCGAAAAATTGTTATTGAAGGTGCAGGAGCCGAGCAACTAATAGAGGAGGAAGAGGTGTGCAACAGTTATGAGATAAATTGGATAATGATCCCCTCTCTGTTGTCCATGGTTGGCGGGAGGGGAAGGAGAAAGCAAGCTTGAGTGTTACCCCGGCAGCAACACACCATGGATGCCCATATTATTAGTGTTAGAAACAGTGCTAACTACTGGGTTGCCATTCTGCTAGATCCACAGTACAAGAGTAAAGTTTGCAAGATGCTTTCCCCCTGAAAAAGATGCATGCTGAAGTATCGAAACACGCTTGTAAACAATTAGTGGTTTTCCCCAAGACAGTATTGAGTCTCACAGTGTTCATCAGAGTTTTAGACTTCCAACCCTGTGAATGTCAAGGCGTCATGTCAAAAATATTAGCAGCAGTGTAAGGGGCATAAGCAGTTTCTGTGAGTAATTTCACACATTTTTTAGACCAGCTCGTGCACCAGCAGAACAGAGTACAAGTCTGACAAGTTGTGAACGACTTGAGAGGATGGAGCAGGAATATCTTGAGCTCAATAACAATTCCATAAGTTGAATTTGGACCTTTTTTCATTTTGGTCTTCAAAAATGGAAGAGTAGCCTGAGCTCTCCTGTCACGCCTTGGAGGTTTTGTCCTGCCCGATTGCTAGTATTCTCTCAGAATGTGTATTAAGCACTGCTGGTGGTGTCCTGGTGAATAAACGCATCCGGCTGTCCCCTGAAAGTGTAGACCGCCATCTTTCATCAAAATAAGCAAGTCATGGATCTCCAATGATATTTTTGCAGACTGGGCAGACTAGGCGATGGTGTCGTTTTTAGTGCCATGCATTGAGCTTGCGTCATTCGCAGTCTGTGACACCTTTGTTGTGGCTTCTGTGCCTGCTTTGACACCTTTGCCGTGGCTTCTGTGCTTGCTGTTGCTACTGCTGCCGATGTCACAAAAAAAATTTTGAAATGTGGAGACTCCAAGTTGGGTCTCCATCTGGTGGGTTGCCTTTTGTGGAAGGGGTATCAGAGACCCATTATAGTTTCTACTCTGGGGAAAATTATGTCACTTTAGTGGTTTGTGACAATAATTTTTTGGAATGTGGAGAATTGAAGTTGGGTCTCCTTCATGTGTGTTGCCTGTAGCAATAGGGCTGCCAGACCAGCAGGCCTGCACTTACTTTCAGTCAACTACCTTGTTAGTATCCTTACATTTTTATAACATTAGTGCTCTACCAAGCTGATATGTGTGCCACCTGAGTGTGGAAGTGAAAAAAAAACAGTTTCAGCTGTTGCATGAGGCATCAGGGCTCCCAGAAAAGAAGGCTTACACTGCTCACTTACCAACCTTTTCTTAATGCAAACTTCAATTCAAATCTCTAAATGCTGGAATAGACCCTGATACCTCATGCATGGCCCATGACTGACTGCTTCTGTGCCATTATAAAATGTTCTACTGTGGGTAAATTGATCAGTAAACTACCTGTGTTACTATCCTCACATTTTTCTACCAGTAGTAGTCTAAAAAACTGATGTTTGTGCCACCTGAGTGTGGCTGGGAAAAAAATTGAGCTGTTGCCAAAGATATCAGGGCTCCCAGAAAAGATTTACACTGCTGTGGTACCCACCTTGTCTTAATTGAAACTTCAATCAAAGCTCCAAATGCTGGCCCAGACTCTGATACTTCATGCATTGACCATGGCTGACTGCTGCTGTGTCATTATCAAATTTTTACTGTGGGTCAATTGATGCCACTTTTCAAGGTGTCTGACCCTAATTGTAGCTGTTTGGGAAGCTATTTGTACCACCTTGAGGTGTCATTTATACATTTGGTTTTGCCTCCCATTAAATTTAATGGGGTTTGGGTACATTCGACGAACTGTTCAGCAAACATCGGGACATTCGCCAAACCAAACCTTGAACGGTTCGCTCATCTCGGAAACCCTCCAATGTGGCTGAAATACAAAAATTGTGCAAAGATGAGTGGGTAAAAATTCCTCCCAATAGTTGTAAAATACACTGGCACGATCTTCACTCTGTTTCTGTCTTTTTGTTACTTTGTGTCGGGGCTGTCAGTCTGTGCTGGGTCTGTGCTGCATGTTAAGGAGCTGAAACTCCTAAACCCTTCATCCAATTTTAATGTGGATACCCTCAAATGAAAGCTGAAAGTCTGAACTTCAACTGCATCTGAATTGTTTTGTTTAAAATTCATTGTGGTAATGTATAGAACCAAAATTAGAAAAATGTTGTCTCTGTCCAAATATATATGGACCTAACTGTATATTTACTATAATGACTTGCATCACAGACACATTGCCAATTATTGCAAATGATAGATTGCAGTTGTTCCTGCCAGTTATTAGTTTTAAGAGGAAATAACTTTTCCACACAGGGGCCTATAGGTTTGGAATTCTTTTTCCCTTAATAATAAAGATCTTCATTTAAAAACTGCATTTTGCATTTACTTGTATTACCATTGTCTAACATTTTAATTTGTTTGGTGATCTGAAACATTTAAGTGTGACAAACATGCAAAGGAATAGGAAATCAAGAAATGGGAAAACACTTTTTTCACAATCCTGTATATATATATATACTATATATATATATATATATATATATATATATATATATATACAGTATATACACACACAGAATCCAACATTTGTAATAGGTGATGGTCACAGCTTATCTCTAAAGCATCATTGCACAATTACCTCTGTACAGTTCCTAGAACACTCTCCTATAGAAGACAATGAAATTTGTATGTTCTCTTATTAATAATAATAATAATAATAATAATAATATTATTATCATTTATTTATATAGCACCATTGATTCAATGGTGCTGTACTTGAGAAGTGGTTACATACAAATTACAGATATCACTTACAGTAAACAAGCTAACAATAACAGAATGATACAGAGAGGAGAGGACCCTAACCTTGCGGGCTTATATTCTACAGAATGGTGGGGAAGAGACAGTATGTTGAGGGGTTGCAACAGCTCTGTTGTTGGTGAGGCGGTAGCTCCAGTAGTGGTGAGGAGGCAGCGGGGTCATTGCAGGCTTTAAGCTTTCTTGTAGAGGTAGGTTTTCAGGTTCAGTTTGAAGGATCCAAATGTGGTTGATAGTCAGATGTGTTGTGGCACAGAATTCCAGAGTATGGGAGATATTCAGGAGAAGTCTTGGAGGTGATTAGGTGAGTTCAGCGTGGTCATACTGCTCCAGGAGTTTGAAAGCAAAAGGGAGCAGCAATATTGGGAGATAGCTGAGCATAGTAGTTGGGTCGAGGGTTGGCTTCTAAAAGGATAGGCGTGATTGTGGCATGTTTGAAAGCAGAAGGGAAGGTACCAGTAGTTAGTGATAGGTTGAAGAGGTGGGTTAGGGATGGGATACATGTGGTGATGAGGTTGGGGAGGAGGTGGGATGGGATGGGGTCTAGTGCACAAGTAGTGAAGTGTGATTTGGAGAGGAGACAATTAAGCTCCCTTTCAGTGATGTTGGAGAGGGAGGTTATGGGGTTTGGGCATTGGTCTGGTATACAAAGGGTTGTGGTAGTTGAACAATAAAAATGTTCCTTTTTGGTCAACCTTATTTTTGAAGTGTGTGGCAAAGTCCTCAGCAGAGATTAGGGAGATTGGGGGGGCAGTGGTGGGCAGAGGAGGGAGTTAAAAGTTTTGAATAACTGTTTGGGGTTGTAGGATAGGGAAGAAACAAGGGTTGTGAAGTAGTCCTGTTTAGTAGAGGTGAGTGCAAATTTGAAAGCTAGTGTTGCCTGTTTGAATGCAGTGAAATCATCTTGCGAATTTGTTTTCTTCCAATGTCACTCTGCAACCCTGGACACTTGCCGGAGCTTTATAGTGATGTTATTGTGCCAGGGTAGTCTACTGATAAGTTGCACTCTTCCATGAATGAGAGGGCTGACCGTGTCGATAGCTGATGCGAGAGTGGCATTTGTAGAAAGCAGTGGTGCTGTCTGTGTTGTGGAATAAGGATATGGATGCCAGTGGTAGAATAGAGTCAGAGAGTGTGTGGGTGTCTAGGTGTGGGAGGGTTCTGTGGGGGTGCACATGTTGCTGGACATGGGTGACAAGTGAGGAGGACAGGGATGAGAAATTGAGTTGATGGTGGTCGGATAAAGGGAGAGGGGAAGTGGTGAAGTTAGATAGAGAGCAGAGATGGGTGAAGACCAGGTCTAATGTATGTTCATCTGTGTGGGTGGCTGCTGAGGACCACTGAGTAAGTCCAAAAGATGAAGTAAGGGACAGAATTTTGGAGGCTTTTGACTGAAGGGTATCAGTGGGGATGTTGAAGTCACCCATGATGATAGTGTGATAGTGGGAATGTCAGTGGAAAGAAAGTGAAGAAGCCAGGCAGAGAATTGGTCAATAAAGGCAGTGGCTGGGCCCAGAGGTCGGTATATGACGTCCACTTGGAGGTTGGAGGGAGAGTAGATGTGGACCTAGTGGACTTCAAAAGAGGGGAGTATAAGGGAGGGTAGAGGTGGGATTGGGTTAAAGGTGCAGATAGAAGAAAGGAGAAGACCCACTCCTCCATGATGTCTGCTACTGGGGCGTTAAGGGTTTCCTTCCACATCCCAAAGACATACTTTTAGAGAATTGGCCAAAGTCAGTGATAGTAAGATCTATAAAGTGCTGCAGATTATGTTGGTGCCATGTAGGTGTAAGGGGTGTACCGGGACCATGTGATACTCCACTCCCTTCCTTGATGTAGATATTGAATTGTATGTAAAATTGTATATATATATATATTTATCTATTGCTGCTATGTGTATAGGAATATATGTCATATAATGTATTATAAGGAAACTGTAGTACCTAATTTTGTCCACTAGATGGGGACACATTAGCATACATAGTTTAGCATAACAAATAGTTAATATAGGCGGGGTCACTGTGGATAAGGCAGAGGATTTCCTGTTTTGTAGTCAGTAGGGCCAGGGGCACCCAAACAGCTCAAGTAGGCTTTAGAGCCTGGGCAGCACAGCAACCCAGCAATGTTAGAAGTGAGAAGCCCAGCCATCAGGGCCAGTGGGCCAGAAGTGCAGCCGTGACAGCAACAGTGACAGCAGTGGTGGAAACAGAAGCTACAGCAGAAGTCACAGCAGTACAGGGATGCACAGCGCTCTAAAATGAGGCAGCTTATTACATGGGCAGATGCCCTCATGTCTGGGGTGAAACGGACAAGGGAACTCCTGAACGTAGTGAAGCTGAACAGGGAGGACGCTGCGGTATTGTTTGAGATGGTACGACCCGGGAATGTAGGGAAGTGTACTGGGAAAGTGAACGATGTGGATGGTGTGGAACTCAATGTCAATGCTGTAACTGAGATGGATGTGCTGCGAATAAAAAGAAGTAAAGTAAAGTTATTCATTTACATTTGAAATTGGACTGTGTCTCTGTTTGTGCGCAATCGTATGGAGAGGGTCTTCAGTAACCCAGAGGAGACCCTGAAGGTGCAGAGAGCAGAGAGGCAAATACACTGACAAAAGGACATTGTTTGTATGTGACGGGAGACCAGGGTGCGCAAGAGTCGTTAGTCGACTACAGCCCTGGCGTTCCCTCATATAAGCATGCATAATAAATAATCCATATGACTGTTGAAAATCATATTTCAAAATCTTATTAACCAACGCTCAGGGAAGATGAATGCCTTTTTGATCAAGGGCAGAAAATTAAACACAGAAAATAATATAGGTGATACATTCTATTAAAATATTTGATAAACAGTGACTGTGTGCCAATAATCCAAGAATCAAAATTTTTTTCATTGTGTTGTTTTAGCAACAAGTGACTTTTCTTGTGGTATTTCCTGATGAAGGAGTTCTGTGAAACTCTGAAACGGGTTGAATAAAAACCACAATTATTAATACGTCTGGACTTTCAATGATTCAGCAGCGCAGAACAGGACTACGTTTTTACATCTAACTGACGGTCCTTTTTGGACCCGTGGATCTGCTGCAGCGAATCTTCTCAATGCTTGATCTCAGCTATGCCTGGTAAGTGCAATCCTATTGTATTAACCATTTGTCTCTCAGATAAGACCCTATTTTTGCGCTATTTCCTTCAACAGGTTTCATAGCAACTGTTACTCAGAAGTTACGGAAACAGCGCAGTACAGCTATCCTCAACTGTTTCGGAAGCTACACCTGAAGTAGTCGGAGTATAGATGAAGTTATTCCCGCAGCAGTCATCTGCGGCTGAGACAGTAATAACATTTTAATGAATATGGCTCTATTATAAGATAAGTTGTATATGGAAGCTTAATCAATTAGCATATCATCATTTACTGTACATGGAAGTAGCACCTTTAATGCCCAAATACATAATAAAAAAAATAGAAGAAACAAAATCACAATCCAATATTCTTCTTTGGAGAACAGCCTTTGTAAAAACGTTCAAAGCGTCCTTTCATGCCATGGTGTGTCAATACGAAAATACACAAAAGTACAAAGTAAGATAAAAGAAATTCGGCTTAAATGACCTTCTGTCTATGATTAAAACAGAAGCATAAAACACATTTGTTGAGCCTTGATGATTGGGGAAATTAACCCTTGAAAAAAAGAGTTTTTATGTGTAAAGTGAACTAACTCGCATATCTAAAAATGCCCCACCTGCCTTTACATTCTGCACAGCAAATGCAATCTTTTCCAACATCCATCTGGCTTTACAGCTCAAGAGACGCATCCTTAGAACAACATTATATCCGGATCTGCGTTCGTGCAGTTTACTATTAATTATTAGGTCCAGACGTGTAACTAGAAACTTCGTTTTACCTTTGGGACCCTTTCAGCAGTGTGACCTGGGTCCAGCTGTTTTTAGTGTGCTCTCTATATGGCTCGCTAACTTTTTTTTTTGCTAATTATTTTGTTCCCTTGATGTTTTGTTTCTTGTAGCCATAAATGTTTTATATTTGGAACCAAATTACAGCAGAGGCAGACAGAGCACAGAAAGTACTGAACAATACATCAGAAATACGCTCTAGTGTGATGAGCTGTCATTTTGTGGAGAAAGATACGTTCTGGACAAATATTTTCACATAAGTACAGAGTAGCTTCATGTCAATGAAAACACATTTAATGAATATAAATGTCTAAGATTTACGTGCAGCATACAGTTATATCTAGTAATTATCCTTTCTGTGCTAATAATATGACACTCCCTAACTATGAAGAATGAATGTGCCGGAAAATGCAAGTGAATTTGTATCTATTCAACTAAGATTTTCACAGTATAAAGGATGCACACATTTTATTTATGTTACATATATAGCGCCATCATATTCCTTAGGCTATGTTCACAAGTTGGGTAGTTGCTGCTTTTTTCCCTCAAGCAAAACCTGCTCTCTTGGCAGTAAAGAGTGATGCTTACAAAAAGCAGATTTGCTGTGTTTTTTGCTCCGTTTTTCAGGATCTCAAAGTTCAACTTTGCTTCCACCACAGAAGCATGAACAATGCAAAACATATGCAAAACCATTAAACCATTTTGGAAAAAAGGGTAATTTTGATCAAAATATTAGTGGGAAAAGATTTTTATGTCCAAAAAAAATAGTGACTATTTTGAACAAAAAAGTTCATGAGTTCATGAAAAAAAACACAATTACAAATGTAACAGCGGGGAGAGATGAAATTGTTGGAAATAGTTTACCTATGACATTGGCAGAGCATTGAGTTTGTAGGACACTGTTTACTTCCACACTTTGGTCAGCTCTTGAGTTGATCAGGTATTGTTCAATTTCACACTTTTGTCAGCCAATAAGACACTGTTTACTTTACACATATCACTGATTTAATTAAACTGTACTAATCTTAGCTGCCATTCTCAGATGAAGAGACCAAGACATTATGTTTTAAACTTGTAAAAATCATAAAAATAAATGGGTTTCACATCCTGCTGTACCTGCTTTTTACCACAAAAATGCAGCAAAAGCTGATATCTGCGATTTTGTTCTGTTTTTGCACTTACTCATTGCTTTCTATGGGTGAAAAAAACTGCAAAAACGCTGAAAGAAATGACATGTTACATTTAAAAAATAAAACAGAGCAGTTTTCCAATTCAATTAGGAAAAAAAACAATGTGTGTGCACGAGATCTCATCATATATCTCATCATGAAATATCATAAAATTTGCTGGTACTATAAAACTCAGCTTAAAGTTTGCATAAAAAGCAACAAAAAAAATGCAGCAGAAACGCAACGTGTGAACATAGCCTTAGTGCTTTACATTATCACATTCATTTTATTTAGTAAATTGGAAACAAAGAATACTGCCCCTGCGAGTACTATGCAGTGGCGGTCATCGCTTACCCTGAGGGGTATGAGCCCCCATAAAAGAGAAGAGGACTCCTGGGTCTCGGGCGTCAGGGACACTCAGGGCCCAGAGACACTTCAAGCATCCCGGGGACTTCACGGCTGTGGAGTTCTCTGCTGAATGGCAAAACATCGGACGCCAGGAGGTGACCCTGAGTATCTTTATCAAAGGACTGCCGGGACTGTTGTGCGCTGTTGCACATCCTGAGGACAGTTCAACATCCCCAGAACGGGTAGAATATGCCCACTCCTGTTGTGGCAGAGATGCATATGGGGGAGTGCTCTCTTTAAAGGAAGGGGGAGCACCAATGTTTGTCTTATTTCATTTAAAAAAAAAGAAATGTTATGTTTTACTTGAAAAAGATACAAAACACAAAAAAAAGTTAACCATGGTAGTATTAAACATGGCATAGTTAAAACTATAGATACAGTAGTTGTTGAAATGTTATATGTATGAAAAAAAAATGCTGAAAATGTTCAACAGGTCTCGGGTACTAAGTGTGAAGAGAAAACCGCCGACCATGACTTATTTACTTTGAAAGGACAAAGAGACGAGTGGAATAGAAACAGACAGTGGTCCCTAGGTCAGGTCCCCAGTACCACAAACACCCCAAAAGAAAAGGAGGAAGTCTGACGATGACCTGGTAGGTTAGGGCCTCGGTCATTGCGCTCCAAATTGAAAGATATGACAGAAGGGGAGAAAAGTGGGAGGTACGCACCTATAGAGAAGTCCAGGTGGACCTGGCCCAACCAGTGGTAATTGTTTTTAAGGCATACGCGCTGGCGAGTAAGCCGTAAGCTACTCGGAGCATGCTGTTCCCGGTTTGGTTCAGCCCCCCGCATATCGTGGGCCTGGCTCAACAACCGGTCCGACAGAAGAAGGTGGGGAAGCTTCAGAACGACAAAGAAGGGAAACAAAATTGTTGAGGACGACAATGGTCAAAGGAAGGGAGAGTGTAGAGGGGTGGACTGACATACGGACCTGTCTGCAGTGGGAAGGTAAAGGTATGGTGTGCTTTAGGTGGACTGTTGCATTTATAGATGGGAGACAGCTGAAATAATGGAGAAGGGTGCAATACTACATTGGCAGTGTCCTCCCGTGGTCCTGACAATGGCGGCGAATCCTCGGGATCCTGAGGCGGGTCATGGGTCCAGCAGATGAGGTGATGAAGAGGGAGACGTCCTTATCCTCAGCGGTGAGTGTCCCAACACTATGGAGATTTGCAGCACTGCCCAAACACAGTTTACAATGGGCAGCCCGGTTTGCTGTGCCAAATCAACACACGCCTAAGTCCCGTTCACAGACATTGTCTCTCACTATCAGTACTGTCAGCAGTGGCAGCTGTGGCAGCGTTGTCAGCTGTGTCAGCGTTCTCAGCGAGGGCAGTGATGTCGGCTGAGCGGTACTCAGTCGATGGTATCCTGTCAAAGTGCTCTGCTGTCCCAGGCTCGGCTCTGCTCTGCCCAGGCACCTCTCAGCTGATTTTACCTCACAGGCGTCCCGTGCACCCGAAGTTCCTGCCCAAACTGTCTGGTCACTCGTGCGCTGCAGCTCTATCCACTTAATCATGCCCCCTTTTCTCAAACACAGAGTATGGTCTGGAGTCTCAAGCTTTCTACCTTGCAAAATAGGTGACAGCCCCAACGGCTCTGGACCCTTCACAGAGGAGACATGCCTAGTTAGTTCCTTCCTCTTACAGAGCTACAAGTTACAATGTTCATGCAGCTTGTACCTCTCTGAATCGAGAGCTCATGCACGGAGCACCCAACTGTAGGTTGTGGGCAATCATTGGTCCATGTATGTAAATTACTGAACAGTTGTAAAGGCGCAATCTCCTTTTCCACAGCGCTCAAATAGAAAAATCAATAAATGTGCTTTGCATAATCATGTTGAAAATCTCAATGACACCCTTCCAAAGCTGTCAACTTTGCATGCTTGCTAGAAAATTTCCAATCAAAGATTACATACCCTTCACCTCTCTGGTGCATTACATTCCGGCTGAAGCAGCATTTTCTACTCACTGATATAGAAGCTGAATTATTATTAATTATTGAAGCTTGTACATATGTTATAAATGTTGTTTTATATGAGAACTGTACTTTCAACAAACTTTGCATAAATCAATAGTACAAACAATTACAAGAAACTTTGCAATATATCTTACCAGAGAAGTTTACTTCTTTTGCCTCCTCTTCCTCTCCACCCTGCTTCCTGAACTAACAATCTACTCTGAAAAACTGCTCAACTCAGTCTTGCTAAAGACAGTTGGATGTTGTGACATCTCCACTATAACCTACTTCTGTGACTTATGCTTCTGTTACCAGGGGCCACCGTATTCACACTGCAGGCAGTGGTAATGATAGAGATGTCAGAACCAGAAGATCTGGAAAGCAGGTTCTGTCCAACCACTAAGGTTATTAAGGCTATTAAGGTTCCTAGTGCTGTCCAGTCTGGTAGTGTGGCTGTGTATGCTGCCCAGCTGAAGTTCACTGCTTCAGCCAATTGGAGAGCACCACATCCTACAAAAAGCTGACTCTGGAAGCTGCTATATATAGTTAATTGTTTCCATGTTTTGTTATGTGTCTTCTGCTCCTCTTTGGTTCTAGTGTATTCCTGTTTTGATCTGGCTTATGTATCTGTGACACCCCAGAGTCCGGTTGTCACAGTGACATTGCCTCCCTCTAAGGGGTAAAGTCATGCTTGGAGGCAGAAGGGGGGCCCCCATGCCAAGTAACACAGATTAACTCACAATTCCTGTTGCAGGTCAGAAAAGGGAGCTGCCTTATAAATTCTGGCCAGCAGAGGGGGTTGGTGAGTCAGCTAGAAGTCAGCTGAGGGAGTTGTCATGAAAATGAGAGCAGCTGTGAGCAAATGAAAAGACAGTTATACCTGAGGTAAAAAGATCTTTCTGGAAGATCAAGTCAGTTGGGAACGGAGAGCTGATCTGACAGGAGAGGAAGGGCGAAAGCAAAGACAGAGAGGTTCTGGGGAAGCTAAAAACTGTGTATAGCAGACCCCAGAGCGAAGCGCTAATAGAGAGAAAGGGATGCCAGAGTCCTTGGTGGGCAGGAGCTGTATGTCCTGCCACTGAATCTGGAAGTACAGTGGACTGTAAGTTCCTTAGCGACATTGAACACCTGAGGGCACGGCGGCAGATAAGGAGCTGACAGTGAAAAGGACAGTAGCCGTGGAATAGGCTCACGCTGACAGCCGTACAGGTTAGAGAAACAATCACGAAATAGAGGGTCGCAGCTTAGTTATAAACAACAGAGACCCGTACACAAAGTGCAGAAGGAAGGTCCCAAACCCCCACCTGGCAGGGTGAATCCCCTGAATGCCTCCAGGCGAGCCAGACTCAATCCATCACCTGTATGTGGTACCCCGGATTGCAACCAATTGCCAGTAGAAGGTAAAGAAACTGCACCTCTCTGTGTCCTCTCATTTCTCTGCACCCCAACGTTCACCGCCATTTTAACTATTAATCAAACATCTTTGCCCTGGGACTATTGCTCTACCTGTGGAGAGCTATTTTCACCTCAGCTGTGACACACCAACAGTCTCAGGGGAACAACACCGCAGCGCTGGTCGCCTCTGACCAGAATACCACAGGTGGCATCACGTATTCATCTATAAACTTTATTTTTATTTTTACCACACTTCAACATCACACAACTTTCCTCCTTTTCATTTACTGGATGCCCCAGGGCCACGGACCGGGTCGCCGCCGCCGTGACACCATCCCCCATTGAAGTCAACGGGCCCGGTACCGAGTACCCCACGGCCCTGCGCGGGGCGCTCCATATCTGACTATTCTTACAGATCCTGATTTTGTCCGTGATGTGACACCTAAGCTCTGACCCTACTTGGCAACTTTTCTTGTCTCTGAAAAGCAGCCCTTACTTGGTAGCATTCCACTGGGTCCCATTGTAAAACCAAATCCTTGTACAGGGGTTAAAGGGTATTGGGATTTCTGTAGAATCTGCCAGACTGAATGGCTTGTGCCAAGTCTGTCCAAGGCAGTCTTTTGAGCCTCTGGCCTCAGACAGACGTTACATTATATCTGGCCAAATCAAATTATGAGTCCCCTACAAACAGTAATGAATCAAATGAAAGACCTGGCCCGTTTAGTCCAAGCTCTTGCTGAGCGGATTCAGCATTAGGAATCCTCTCAGGCACAAGTCTTTGCAGCACTTTCCTTGTCTTTTCTGGAGCCCAAGTTTAATCTTTCTGACCGTTTAGCAGGAGACCGTCAAGTTATTTGTTTCCTTTTAGAAAAACTGTCACTAGAGTTGAGCGACTTTTGGTTTTTTAGGGTCGTCCCGAAACACTAAACCCAATGTAAGTCAATGGGGAATAAAAGTTGGCAGTGAGAGGAGGACAGGAAACACACCTACAGTGCCCATTTGAATGCCAAAAGCATCAATTCTTCTTACTTAAGCTTGTCAACCTTAATTAACTTCATAATACAAGTTACGCACTGAAAAATGGGGGTTATTTGGCTAAAGTTGTGGGGGGGTAGGGCTGGCTCCAGGTTTTCATGTGCCCTGGGCGAAAGAGCGCCCCTTTAACACATACCACAACTCATCATGCTCCGATACGGCAGAGAAATAGCGGTATAGTACAATGAAAAATACCTCACTTTTTACATCTCATGACGAGGCCCATCTATTTCTCCATACAGAATCATTGGTCCCATATGATGTTTGAAACAGTATATGATGAGCTCCACGTAATGCTACAGTATATGTTGGTCCCCATGGATGACGCTCCACTGTCTTATGGGCCCAAATAATGCTCCAAACATAATGGGCCCCATTTCTAATGCTCTAGTGTATAATGGGCCCTGTAAATGCTGCTCCAGTGTCTGATGTCCACCTTTGGAATGTTCCAGTGTATGGTGGGCCCCATCTATCATTCTCCAGAGTATAGTGCTCCCCAAAAATTGCTGTCCCAACATTGAAAACAATCAAATAAGTCTCCTTGCTAGGGAATCCCTGTACTAGTCTGGACTCCTCGTCGTCCCCATCTTCCATCTCACTGCACAGTATTTCAACCTTGCAAGTGCTGTGATCCTGAGCAAGCAGGGGGGGCCCACTCGTTGGCGACGGCACTGGCACAGGGCCCCTGATAGTACGGTGGTGTGTCTGATGGCGGGTGGGCTGAACCTGCACTTTCATCTGCAGCTTCCTCTTTGTCACCGTGTAAGATGGAACTGTATATGGGAAGGGTAACCTGAGTTTCATCAGGGTCAGATTCAGGCCGTGTAGCATGCGAGGGGAATGTAGTGGTCTGGGTCAATGTACCAGCAGATTCATCGAGCAGTGGCTGGGCATCAGTGCACTTGTGTCGCCCCCAGGAGTACGGTCGCCACAGTGGCATTACCTTCCTCCTAGGGAGTGTGATGTCATGCTTGGGAGCAACAAAGGATCTCTCTAGCAGGTTAACTGATTGGGCGGCGTTATTCCCACGAGTCATGACCCTCCAAACAGCGTTCATGAAGGCAAAGTGTTTGTTTTACGTGGGCAGTATGGTTGCAAAGCTGAACCTTAAAGGAATGTCCAGAAGGGCACCACCAGGAGTGGAGCCTACGGTTAAATTCGACTCCACCTGGGAAACCTCAACCATGCCAGCTACAGAACAGATGCACACATTGCAAGCTTAATTCCGTTAACGAACGAGACTCCGTCATGCCCTGCGGTCCGAGTCCGGCTTACTAGAGGGACACGTGAGGCTCTGGCACATGAGATTGGCCAATAACTGGTGTGTCATGCCCTTACATGTCCGTGGCTGCATGTGCGCTACACTGAAAAGGCCAGCGTTTGTCGCTTACAGGTGCAGATAACCCGCTGAACAACGTTAGTGATGGGGATCACTGATTACAATTATTACCCGCGAACGATGATTTCCCAGTAAGTGCAGGTCAACCGCAGTTCCGGAATTAGGCCTAACCGTCATTCCTGAAAAAATGAAAAACTTATGTGTGCAAACCACAGGTGCTGTAGCTTGCTTAACAGCTCGCCAGCCGTTCTCACGCCCAGTATGGATTACACGTGATTGCACAAAGGTGAGAAAGGGTACTGTATCCCCGGATAACATGTATGGATAGCGTACACATTCAAAATATATGTCTATACATCAGGAGGCAGGCTCAGACGGTGTCAGGCACAGTATGGATTTGACGGCCCAGACTACACAGCGGAGGAGCAGGGAGAGGTAAAGATTGCAAATGCTGGGGCCCTGCCCAAGCAATGGGGGCCCACTCGTGGGCATCGGTACTGGCACTGGGCCCCTCATAGTACGGCGGTGTGTCTGACGGCGGGTGTGCACCACCACCGTCAGAGACACTTGATTGCACTATGAGGGACTCTGTGCCAGTGCCCGCGCCCAAGAGTCGGCCTACCCACCTGTCCAGGGCAACGGCACTCGCACGGTGTCATGCGCTAGGTGGTGACCCCGGCCATGGGGGGGGAGGCAGCACAGTTAGGGAGTTTTAGAAAGTGGCATATGTTGATGTTGTTGCAAAAAAAGGGGGAGACAAAAAAGCGCAATAGGGTCTTATCCACGTTACAAAAGACAGTATATCATGAAATCTGCTCACCTGGTTAGGATGAGATAAGAGCGTGTAGGTAGCGGCTGCTGCAGATCCACAGGTCTTCAGTGACCAAAGAAATGATGAATCCAAAGGGAGTTTGTAGCTATATTCCGCGCTGCCGCTTTAGACAAATTCCAGGAGAATGCTGTATGATTGCAGTGGTTTTATTCTACGCGTTTCAGGGGTCTCATGCCCCCTTCATCAGGAAATACCTGATGAAGGGGGCATGAGACCCCTGAAACGCGTAGAATAAAACCACTGCAATCATACAGCATTCTCCTGGAATTTGTCTAAAGCGGCAGCGCGGAATATAGCTACAAACTCCCTTTGGATTCATCATATGTTGATGTTGGACATTCAGCTGATGCAAAAGGCGAAATAGGTCAAGTCCCAGGAAGAGGTGGACCAAAGCAAGCCATTTTTCTGTCACCCTATGTGTCATCAGGGGAAGGTGGGACAAAATCCTTGGAAACCCATGCATGGTTCATTTTAATGAAGGTTAGATCATCCACATTTTGGGTTGACAGACGGGTCCTTTTTTCTGTCAGGATTGATCCAGCTGCACTGAAGACTCTTTCCGATAGCACACTTGCAGCTGGGCAAGCGAGCTCCTGTAAGGCATATTGTGCCAATTCAGGCCAGGTGTCCAGTTTAGCAGCCCAATAGTCAAAGGGGAATGACCTGTGTGGGAGAACATCGATATGGGAGGAAAAGTAGTTTGTAACCATAGTTGACAACTGCTGTCTCCTGTCACTTTCCATCGATGCAGTATTACCAGTTGTGTGAGCGGTCCGTGAAAAATCAGTCCACAACATTGTCATGAAACCCCTGTCTCCAACGCCACTTCTGCTGTGTGCACCATGAACACCTCTGCCAAGCTGCCCCCGGCCCGTACGGCTCGTGTGAGAACCATCACGCTGCTGTGTGCTGGGAATGCCTCAAGCAACCGATTTACCAGAGTTGCTTGTTTATTAGCCAATATTAGGTCAAGGTTCTCCTGTGGTATGATGTTTTGTAATTTGCCTTTATAGCGTGGATCCAGGATGCTGGCCAACCAGTAGTCGTCATCGTTCATCATTTTGGCAATGCGGGGGTCCCTTTTTAGGATCTGCAAGGCATAATCTGACATGTGGGCCAATGTTCCCGGTGTCAATGATGCACTGCGAGTGCTGGGTGGAGGAGCACTTTCTGGCAAATCCACATCCCTCCAGTCACGCACAAACCCTGTACCAGACCTTGCCACGCCAACATTTTCACTTACCCCACGAGATGCATCCTCCCCTAAGTAATCATCGCCATCATCATCCTCCTCCTCCTCTTCTTCCTCCACCTCGTCCAGGAGAGGTCCCTGAGCAGACAATGGCTGAATGTCATCAAGGATTCCCTCCTCCTCTTCCTCCTCATCAACATTGGCTGCAGACGCCTGCTCCTTAAGGTGCATCAAAGTTTGCATGAGCAGACGCATAAGTGGGATGCTCATGCTTAGGATGGCGTCGTCTGCGCTTACCAGCCGTGTGCATTCCTCAAAACACTGAAGGACTTTACAGAGGTCTTTCAGCTTCGACCACTGCACACCTGTCAACTCCATGTCTGCTCTCAAAGTGCCTGGCCGTGTATCCTCCCACAAATGCATTATGGCCTGCCTCTGCTCGCACAGCCACTCCACCATGTGCAGGGTGGAGTTCCACCTTGTTGCAATGTCGATAATGAGGCGGTGGTTGGGAAGGTGGAGCAATCGCTGCAGCTTCTGCATACGAACGGAGTGTACAGGCGACCGGCGGATGTGCGCGCACAGTCTTCGCACCTTCTGGAGCAGGGCTGTTAACTCCGGATAATTTTTGAGGAAGCACTGCACCACCAGGTTCAAGGTGTGAGCCAAGCAAGGTATGTGGCTGAGTTTTGAAAGGGCTATGGCTGCCACGAAATTACGGCCGTTATCACTAACTACCTTGCCTGCCTCAAGATGTACACTGCCCAGCCATGACTCGGTTTGTCGCTTCAAGTACTCGGCCAGCACCTCGGCAGTGTGTCTGTCGCCCAAACACATCATCTGCAACACAGCCTGCTGACGCTTTCCACTAGCTGCTCGATAGGGGGACACCTCGTGTGCAACAGTGGCAGCTGCAGATGGAGTGCTCGTACGACTGCGCTCTGTGGACGAGCTTTCGCTTCTGGAGGAGGAGGAGGAGGGTCGAACGCCTACAGCCAACTGTTTCCTATACCGTGGGCTAGGCAGCACTGTCCCACCACCGCTGTCCCCTGTGGACCCTGCATCCACCACATTAACCCAGTGCGCAGTGATGGACACGTAACGGCCCTGGCCATGCCGACTGGACCATGCATCAGTTGTGAGGTGCACCTTTCCACTCACTGACTGCTTGAGTGCATGGTCTTTTACATGATGGTGGAGGGCTGGGATGGCTTTGCGAGAGAAGAAGTGGCGACTGGGTAGGTCATAGCGTGGTACTGCATAGGCCATGAGTTCGCGGAAAGCTGCGCTTTCCACCAACCGATAGGGCATCATCTCAAACGAGATTAGTTTGGCAATGTGGGCGTTCAAACCCAGTGTACGCGGATGAGAGACTGAGTACTTTCTTGACCTACTCATAGTGTCTGGGAGGGTGAGCTGGACTTGAGAGCTGCATATGGTGGAAGTAGCGGTGGACAGGGCGGACTGAGAGAGGGTTGATGATGGTGATGGAGTTGGTGTTCTTTCTGATGGCCTAGATTCAGTATTTCGTTGATATAACAGTGGGATTCCCTGACTGCTGTGGCCTTGCAACGACACCTCAACATTTGCTGCTGTGCTAACCGGTGGGCTTACAGTGGGGGAAACAATGTAGCGTTGTTGACTACCTTCTTTGTGATCAGTTGCACATGTGGCACTTGAGGTTTGGTGTTGTGTCCACGCTTGCAAGTGCATGCTGGTTAAATGTCTAAGCATGCAACTGGTATTCAAATTTTTCAGATTTTTCCCTCGGCTAAAGGTCTTTGCGCACTTCTTACAGATAACCTTGGCCTGATCATGAGGATTTTGTTCAAAAAAGTGCCACACTGCACTCTTCCTACTTTGGCAGACATTTTGCGGCCTAGCACGCTGTGATCTTTTGACCGTCTGGACAAGCTGTCCAGCAACTCTTTTGATTTTTGGAACCTGTCTTTGGAGTGCTCCGGGCCTGCCAGATAACAGCTGTTGCGATGTCGATGTCTGCTGTGGATGCTCCTCCTCATCTGAGCTATTGGAAGCAGCACCCTCTTCCCCCAATGGATGCCAATCTGGGTCAACAACTGGGTCATCCATCACCTCCTCTTGAATGTCATGTGCACCTTCCTCTGTGTCACCGTGTATGGTGGTATAGTGTGCGGGAAGGGGCACCTGAGTCTCATCAGGGTCAGAATCTGGCTCTGTACACTGCGAGGACAATGTAGTGCTCTGAGTGAATGTACCAGCAGAATCATCTATCAGCGGCTGTGCATCAGTGCACTCCATGTCAGATTCATCTTGGCCTGGGTAATTCACCATTTCACTTGATAATCCAGGCATGGTATGTGAAAACAGCTCCATGGAGTAATCAGTAGTATGGCCTGCGTCATCCTTCAATCTTGGTTGGGGTGAAGGACACAAGGAAAGGTGTGGTTCATGAACATGAGCCTCCAATGACGACTCAGTGCTTTTATTTTTTACAACTTCAGAAGAGGAGGCGATAGAGCTGGAGGCTGAGTCAGCAATGTAAGACAAAACTTTTTCCTGAAGCTCTGGCTTTAAAAGCGGTTTGCCAACTCCTAGAAAACTAAGCCTTCGAGGCCTTGTGGAGCCAGACGATGATGCAGGCTCAACACCTCCTGCATTCGGTCCTATTTTGCTTTTGCCACTACCATCAGATCCACCACCAACGCCATCATTACCAGCTGCCAACCCCCGCCCAATTCCACGGCCTCTTCCACCAGCCTTCCTCATTTTTGGTAGAAATGTAGACAAAATCCAACAAACTATATAGTAATGTAAAACAAGGTACAAGGTGTCTATAGGACAGGGGAGATTTTGAATTTCTGCAGACACTTGTGGATACTGGACACTTTTGGATTGTGTGAGGCCCACTGAATATCAGAGCGCTATGTCACAGGCTCGATGGCACAGGTGTGAAAAAAGTGACTACAGGATAAGGGAGATTTTGAATTTCTGCAGACACTAGTGGACACTGGACACTTTTGGATTGTGTGAGGCCCACTGAATATCAGAGCGCTATGTCACAGGCTCGATGGCACAGGTGTGAAAAAAGTGACTACAGGATAAGGGAGATTTTGAAATTCTGCAGACACTAGTGGACACTGGACACTTTTGGATTGTGTGAGGCCCACTGACGCTGTATGGTGTGAAAAAATGCACGCTCAGTACCTCAGCAGGACAAAAAAAAAAATTGGGATTGCTTTTAAAAAAGCAGTTTGCAGAGCAGTGGGTAAACAGCAATGCAGCTGTCAGGAAGCCTTAGAAGGCAGCATAAGGCTACTTTCACACATCAGGTTTTCGGCGTCAGGCGCGATCCGGCGTCGTGCCGGAACGCCGGATCCGGCAAATGTTTTTTAAAACCGGATGTGACGGATCCGGTTTTCTGCCGGATCCGTCTTGTTCTTGACAGACAAAACCGGATCCGTCTCATCCGGTTCATCCGTTTTTCTATCCATTTTTCGACGGATTACGCCGGATCCGGTTTTTAAAAACACCCCTTGTGGCCTTCCGAACGGGATTGGCTACTGGAAAACTATATATCGTGTTCCTACAGCCCTTCTTTGTCAGGTTGTAGAGGAGAAAGTGCAGGTTGGAGAGAAGAGCAAGTTACTGGCGAAGATGGATGTTGTCATTGGAAATATTTTGAAGAATTTGGCGGATTTTACAGCGGAGGCGAATCGTTTGAGGGTGATTGTTCTGGAGAAGGAGAGAGCGAGACAGCAGCGCATCAGGCATCGTAGACGACGTTTGTGGATCCACCCCATCACAGCCAAGAGAATGACGCGTTGGGGTCTATTCTACACTCTGCATGGACCTTCGACGAAACCCGGATAAATTTTTGGGATATGTTCGGATGAAAATGGAGAATTTTGATTACTTGGTGGAGCGCATTGCACACCTCATAAGAAAAGCGGACACCTATTGCCGCTTCTCTGTTTCACCCGCAGAGCGTCTGATGGTGACTTTAAGGTAAGCCACATTTATTGGATGTGCTCGCATCAGAGCACACTTTCACTGCAATCTTGTTGGTGGTAGTTTGTATCTCCAAGTGTTATAGCTGAGTTTTGGTATGTAATGCTGTGATTTAAAACTAATTGATTGTTTTTTAATTCCCCACAGATTTCTTGCAACTGGAGAATCCCTTTCGTCACTGCATTTCCAGTACAGACTCGGGATTTCCACCATATCTGGAATAGTGAAGTACACATGCCGTGCACTGTGGGACTCCTTAGCTGAAGAGTTTTTACCAGAGCCCACAACAGAGAGGTGGATTGAAATTTCAGAAAAGTTTCAGCAGATATGTCAGTTTCCCAACTGCTTGGGCGCTGTGGACGGGAAACATATCCGCATTGTAAAGCCAGCCGGATCGGGATCGGAATATTTCAATTACAAGAAATATTTTTCAATTGTCCTCATGGCCATCGCTGACGCGGAATACAAATTTATTGCTGTTGATATTGGGGCCTATGGCCGCTCCAATGACTCTCAAGTTTTCAAACTGTCTGCCATGGGGCGTAAACTGTATGGAAACACCTTCCAGTTTCCACCCCCTAGACCGCTGTCGCAAACATCTGGTCCACCTATGCCATTTGTCTGTGTAGGGGATGAAGCCTTCCAGCTGTCAGAACACCTTTTGAAACCGTACTCTAGCAGAGGATTGACAAGAACAAAACGCATTTTTAATTACCGCCTCACAAGAGCAAGAAGAATGGTTGAATGTACCTTTGGTATTCTGACAGCCAAATGGCGGGTCCTATTGACTGCGATCAATCTCAAGACAGAAACTGTGGACGAGGTGATCAAAGCTTGCGTGGTACTCCACAATTTTGTTATCTGCAAGGAACCCATTTCCATTGAGGACACCTCTGAAGAAACCACCTTGCAAGATTACCATGACATTACCACTAGAAGTTCTGTGACGGTTTCAGTAATGAGGGACAATTTTGCACTATACTTTATGTCACCTCAAGGCAGAGTACACTGGCAGGATGACAGAGTGTGAAAGATTTGTGCCCAAACAAACTTGTGTACCTTCTGTACCAACAGTATATACCTTTGCCAACCAAAGTTGGCTATCTTGTCATGGTCTCTATTTTTAGCTTTAGGCCACAGGTGTGTACCTGGTTGTGTTTTATGCAAAGTATTTCACCTTTTAACAAAAGTTGTGTACATTGTTAGGAAATCACCAACAATAAACACAACTTTTTAGGTGAAATACTTTGCTTCAAACACAACCAGGAACACAACTGTGGCAAAAAGCTAAAATTTACCCACAGTTATATACCTGGTTTTGAATACCTGTATTTAACCTTTTTTTTAAACATATTTCGCCGCAGAAAGAAATGACAGACAACCAGTGTAAACAATAATTTAACTTTTATTTAAAATATTTTTTTTTTGTAAACTGTTTTTAAAGTTAAAAAAACTTTTTTAATAAAGGTTTGAAACCAACTGGGCATTTTTATTACAAAACACATCATAAATCTGTGTAGTGTGGGGTGGAAATACTGCTGGAGGGGCTGCGGGACACTTCGACACTGGGAGTGTGGAGAGAGGATTGGGATCGTGGTGGGGAAGGAACAGTTAGAGGTGATGGTGTGGAAAAAGCTACAGAATGGGTGGACATGTGGGAGGAAGAAGAGGTGGTGGGCGGTGGAATGGAGGGTTGGGCAGGGACTGTAGGAGCAGATGATGTTGATGGAAAGTTGTATGGGGAAGGAGTTTGGTACGGGGAAGGAGTTTGGTACGGGGCAGGTTGCTGGAAGTGGGGAGGTTGCTGGTACTGGGGAGGTTGCTGGTACTGGGGAGGTTGCTGGTACTGGGAAGGTGGATGGTATGTAATAGGAGGGGGAGGATGGAAAGTGGCTGGAGGGGGTGCAGATGTAATAGGAGGGGGAGGATGGAAAGTGGCTGGAGGGGGTGCAGGTGGAGGAACTACTGTGGTGGGAGGAGGAGGTTGGGAGGTAACTTGCTGAAGAGCACCGTGGCATGAATGCATTACATGCATCTGCTGAGTAGGAGATAGCGTTTCCATGCGCTCCACAACAGACCTGAAAAAGGTGTGGTTTGGCGAAGATCTTGCTTCTGAATGCATGGTTTGCAGAAGTGTCTTCACCTCCAGAATGCTGGAGTTGATCTGCTGAAAGCCTGCGGAGATTTGCTCTGACAAGACTTTTAGACAGTTCTGGAAAGATGCATTCAGATGCAAGAACTCTGGCGCATAAGTCTTTTCCTGACCCCTCTGCCGCTGCCGCCCAGTACCCGCAGGTGTACTAGAGGTGGCAGGGGCAGAAGGGTGGGGTAAAGGGAAATCGATCTCCTCACCAGCAGCTTCATGTAATGTAGGCGGCCACGATGCTCCTGTGCTGGTGGATGGGACAGATGGGTCGAATGTGTGGGAAGGCTCGGAAGGTGCAGATGTACCGGGGCGGTTGAAGTGTCCCTCGGTGCCGGTCTCCTCAGGGATCGCCTCAGAAGGGTCCAATCGTGCAGGCTCCCGAGTGCTGCTCACCGTGCTGTGGAATAAAGAGAAAAAAAACAATTAAAATGGTGACATGGTATGGCCCTGGCTGAAAAAAAAAAGTTACATCTAACATTTTTTTTCACATGTGGTGTGTAATATTTACCTTCTAGTGACCATTGTTTCCCGGAGGAACGACAGGGCTTGTGCGTACTTGTACTTGCTCCTGCATCCTCCAGATCCACTCGGGGCCCGCATCTCTTTATTGAACTCCTTCTTGAAACGATCCCTCACAGACCGCCACCGCTTCACAATTCTGTTCCCTGAAACGAGAAAGGAGTGGTTAGTATACAACATCAGTGTTTCCCAAACTCCAGTCCTCATGGTCCCCAGGGGTCATGTTTTCAGGATTTCCATAGTAAATAGAAATCCTGAACACATGATCCGTGGGGACCACAAGGACTGTTGTTCGGGAAACACTGGTTTACATCAAGCAACCGGTACTGTATATACTTACGCTCTTTAATCTGGGCCCGAGCATCGAGGTCCTCCCAGCGGTCCACAAGGAGCGAACAGATTTCCTCCCAGAGTCGCCGGGTAACAATCAGGTCAGCGTGGCGGCGGTCAGCCATATTCCAGAGCGGCTCCCTTTCTCTGACGAGATCGATGAGGTGGTCCACATCGATTCCTCCATCCTCACCGTCAGAGTCAGGAGCACGCTGTGAAGGCTGTTAAAGAAAAAGACAAAAATAACATAATTAGCCTCCACAAAAGAAATGAAATAAAAAGTGCAAAAAAACAAAGCAAAAATATTTATACTTACACGCTGGTGACCGCCGCGTTGCTGTCGCCGACGACCCTGGGAGGCACTGCGAGGACCTCTTGGCCGAGCACCAGATTGGGAAGACTAGAGAAGAAAACAAAAAATGTTATGTCTTTGGATGTAGGCATTTGTTTGCTGTGTGTGGTCTGCAGAACATTGTTTTCTATATGTTGTGTGTAGTGTGATGTTGTGTTTCTGCGTTTGATGCCAAAAACTTACCAATTGTGAGCCCACTCCAGGTGTCTGTCCACCCCTTCCTTCTTCTTCTGGGAGCTCCTCTTCATCTTGTGATTCCTGTTTTGAAATAAAAGGCAATGAATAGACATATATTACAGAGATGATGGATTTTGGAAATAAAAACTTACCGTCAAACGCTGACGATGCGAGGGAGGGCTCCCAGAAGAAGATGTGCTGTCCTGTTGATGGCCAGACTCCATGGCTGTGGGTATTGCTGCTGTTGTTGCTGCTGCCAGTGATGCCATTTCTGCTGCTGCTGCTGCATCTCTTGGGCGGCTGTTGAATAAAGAGAAACAAAGGGCCAATGAATATCTTGATATTCCATGGCCCTAGTTCGGAGGAATGGGGGATTTGATAATTACCGTCTCTCATCTGCTGCTGGACTCCCCTCCTCAGCATGTTCCATTTGCTGCTCCATTTGGCGTGGTGGTGTTCCTGATGGTGCTGCAGTGGTCTCCTGCCTTCTCCTGCACCTGGTTGCTGTCTTGGGTGGCATGTTGGGTGTGGCTGAGGGTCCCACTGTCTTGCTTTTATATATGTGTCTTGTGGGCAGAGCTACTGAGCATGCTCAGACCAAAAATACCAGATCCGGCCGCAATGCGGCGCTCATAGGCTTTCATTGTGTGAAAAAGCCGGACGCGCCGGATCCGGCGTGTCCGGCTTTTTCGCCGGAGACAAAAAACGTTACAGTAGCCGTTTTTTCCAGACGCCGGATTGAGACACAATGCCGGATCTGGCGAAAACCGGATGAAACGCATGGCCATCCGGCGCGATCCGGCGCAAATGCAAGTCAATGGGGGGGAAACCGGATCCGGCATTGCATTTCGCCGGATCCGGTTTTTGTCAAAAGCGCCGGATCGCGCCTGACGGCGAAAACCTGATGTGTGAAAGAGGCCTAACAACCAACACCGCTGATCCACCACAATATAGCCTCCCCTTGCACTGCACACACAGTGACTGGTGTGTTGTACAGGCAAAATCGCTAGCAGCAAAAGCAGTTTTTTTTTCTTCTTCCCTGCCTAACGCTCTCCCTACAGAATCAGCAACCTCTCCCTATGCTAAGATCGGCAGAAGTAAGATGGCGGTCGGCGTGCACGCCCTTTTATAACCCCTGTGACACCCACCAAAGCAAGCCAATCACTTGCATGCCCTTCTGAAAGATGGTGGTGACCCCTGTCTATGTCATCACGTTGCCCACAGTGTCCGTGGATCCTGATTGGCTGAAAAAGAGCGCAAAACAAACTTTTGAAACGCGACTTTGGCGCATAAGTCGCCGACCTCGTGGCCGACCTCATCCTAGGGTCGGGTTTCTTTTCATGAAATCCGACTTTGCCAAAAGTCGGCGACTTTTGAAATTTTTCGACCCGTTTCGCTCAACTCTAGCTGTCACCTGTATTTCATGTGAAGCCTACTTTCATCTGGTTGTGAGATCCAGAGTGTGGGAATCATCGCAGCCCTGCTGCATGGTGACCCCAGGCTTGGGACTTCTCTCTACCTCCAGAACTCTCTACTGTAGACTCATTTTTTGAGACTTTAGGGCTCCTGTATGATGACCCTGACTGAGTAGCTTTCACTGGAAGTAAACTAACTGCTCTCTGTCAGGGGCGACGTGCTGTTGAGGATTATTGCACAGAGTTTCGGAGTTGGGACTCACAGTGGAATGAT